>NW_006239667.1:118761-133028 GCF_000226075.1 Solanum tuberosum | reverse complement strand
GTCTATGTATGTTAATATGAAAGCATGTTAAGGTTGACTTTACTTATGTCAAGACATGAAGTATGATTATGCATGTGAATTACACTTATGACTTCTTAATGGGTTTGCTTAGTATATGTGGGGGTATGGGACTCCATGTGTACATTGCACAAGTGAGCTTGTGAAGGGATTGTGAGGGTGTCTTTATATGAATGAGTCTTTATATGATGTTATGAAGTATGCTGTTCTTATGTCTAATGTTAAATGAAGATGTTATGACTTGTTGAATATGATGTGCCTAGTCTATGGTGGCTTCTTAGGAACACTTGGTGTGAGTAGTATTATGGGATGCTACTTGCACATTGCACTAGTGTGACTTTGGGGTTGTCTTAGGTTATGGTTCCTATGTGAAGACTATGTCTTATGGTGTGTTTATGACTCTATGAATATATGTGGTTGGATTGATGAAGGCTATATGTAAGTTCACCTTTGGTAACCTTAAGGTGATACATTGCACCAAGTATTCCCTAAGGGTTTCTTGAGGAAAGGAGTTAAATTAAAGAGGAAGGTAATGTATTGTATGCATTGAATGTGCCTAAAATGTTATAAGTGTCTCTATGTGCTATTATGAATGGTTTCCGTGTGTATGATGATGTATGTGGTTTATATTGTGCCTATTGTACTAAATGTTCTTGAAGTTTCTCAAAAAGGCATGATGCATGGTTTCCAACTAAATGTCTTTTTAAAAGCATGTTTTGCATGGTTATCATACTTAGTACATTCTTGTACTAACACCATTCTTCTTCATCTTTTACACCAAGTGTAGGTGGTGGTGGCTAAAGGGCCTTTCCTAGAAGTGATGAGTTTTGGCTTAGTATTCCAAAGGCGAGTGTGTCCTTAAAGATTCAAGGACCTTTATGTTAAAGAGTTTCCTTAAGTTCTATGTACTAGATAGTAGTTTCTTTTGTATTGTAAGGGTTGTGTCCCTCTTGTGTTGTAGTCGTGTTTTAAGATGGCTACCTTGAGACGTAGTACTTCAATTTTGTATTAAAGGTTTAAATGAGGTGACTTTTAAGTCTTGTGTTATATTATGAAAAAGTTTTAAATTTTTTCGCTATTTTTCTATGATAAATGCTATGACGAATGCTAAGGGCTTGTATAAGACCTCCGATAGGTCGAATACGTCAATAACGGCTAGGGGGTGCTCTCGGGTCGTTACAAGATTCGAGACCCAATTTCGATTTGTATCTACAATCTAGTTTCTGAACTGGATTCGTGTAGTTTATTTCTCAGATTTGTTTAAATTTCCTGTTGTTTATCAAATGACTGTTCTGAAAGGTTGCGAACTTCCAGAAATAATTATTTCAAGTGACTGTTCTAGAAGGTTGCAAACTTTAAGAACAAATAATTTGTTGCTATAAATACCTGTAATTCCTCAAATTTTTCACTACAAAAATTTTAAACTACTTCTTTTTCTTCTGCACAACTAAATCTAGTATTCAATGTACTTTGCTTCTGTTAAGTGGTCCGTTGACATCATTGTTTTTGGTACTGATATACTAGTGAGTAAAAACATTCTATCTTGTGAGAATATATTCCTTTAACCTCGGCAACTTGACGTGAATAATTTTCTTAAGGAGACACTTCTTCTTGTCAATATTGTTTTTGTTACAAATTTTGTGTCTCCAGTTTTAATTTCTGGTTTTATAACATGCTTCAAACTTTCCTTTTATATTATTTCTATAAAGTTATTGTTCTAAGTATTTTACTAATACAGACTATCTAACAATCTTAAACAAGTTATTATTTTAATTATTAATATGTATTATTGTTTGGAGATTAAACCTTTGCGGTTTTCTACTCCATTGAAATTTAACAGTGTCTGATTTTTCGGAGACTAAAATCTTTTGATTTTCTACTCCTTTGATTTGAATAATATCAAAGCTTTGTCGAATAAATTAAACAATGTATTTGGTTCGAAGAATATAAAATCTTCACCAAATTGTTAAATAGAAAAGTTTGAATTAAGATTTCAATTTGAAGAATATTAAGACTTTGGAATATTAAAGTTTATACTTGTACAACAATTTGAAGAATATAAAAACATTGTTGTTAAGTTTCCAATTCTATTTATTGCATATTGAATCAACTTTTGTCAATTTTGATAGTGAAAAATAGCAATTGAAAGTGCTATTACTTCTTTGACCATTGTTGCACCAAGTTAAACTGTTGTACCACTGACAAAGAAATCGGAAAAATTCTTTAGAATGAATTTCAAAGGATGACAATAAAGGGTATTTTTCTGGCTTACCACTCTTGGTATGCAGAAGTTCACCAATGGAGAAACTTCAGTTCCACCGTTGATATACCAGAAAGGGAGAAATTCATGACTGTTGAGGCATGGAAACAAACAAACTTCCTATGCAAGGCCTATATCCTAAATGATCGTTTGGTTTGAATACAAGTTATGTTGGGATTAGTTATGCTGGGATAAGTTATGTTATGATTAGTTATGCTGGGATTAATATTTATTGCTTGCTTTGATTTGTCATATTCAAACTTATATTCATTGCATAATTTCTAAGAAGGAAAATATGATAATTATACCCCCGAACTATCGTTAATGGTATACAAATATCCTCCGTCATACTTTTCGTTCATTAGTGCCCTTGACGTGCAAACATTAGTGCACATTTTCCCCTCACACTAATGGAAGACTTATTTGGTACACGTGACGCAATCCTACGTCTAAACCCTATTTGATCAATTATTTAACCCAAAATTCAAATACACCGCCCATTACCCGTTTAACCCATCCAACTTACCTATCACTCACATAGATACCCCTGAACATCGAAGTTGCGGTATAATTGAACCGACTGGAGAAAATCCAGTTTGGGAAATGGAAGATATTCCCTTTGCGAGAAGTGATATGGTGATGTTACCATTCAGAGAAATTCTTATCATTAATGGAGCTCAAGAAGGAACTCAACGTTTCCAAGTGGCATCAAATCCATGTTTAAACCCAGTTTTATACTGACCAAATGAACCTTTAGGACCTTGATTCATGACTTTGAACCCCAGTATAGTTCCAAGAATGTATCACTCCACAACCAATTTACTACCATACGGTCGGAGTTTGCTTGCCGGAAGTAACCCACACTTTCTCTACAAGTCTGTCGTGGACTTTCTGACGGAATTATGAATTGAAGCATTTTCTCTAGAGTATTTATCAACAGATAGAGCAAATCTTCGACCAGTAATAGTGGAATAACTGGAAAAACTCAAATACAGTGAGGATTTTGGGGTGGCGATGACAGTGGAGTTGCCGGTAGTTGGGATTATTGAGGTGAATTTAGCGAGTGCTCCATTTTCAACCCATTCATTTTCACAAGGGTAAAGGCTTGTGAAATTTAAAGTAACGAGCGCTATTCCAGATGATGCCGAAAAATATAGAATCGGATGTACAACACCGCCGGACGAGAAAGTGGTGCCACCGGGATAATAGTTTATTTGTGTGGGTAATGGGTAAATTGGGTGGGTTACATGGTAATGGGCGGACATTTGAATTTTGGGTTAAATAATTGGTCAAATCGGGTTGAGCCGTAGGATTGTGCCACGTGTACCAAATAAGTCTTCCGTTAGTGTGAGGGGAAAATGTGCATTGGTTTTTGGACAACAAGGACACTAAAGAACGAAAAGTATGAGGGAGGATATTGTATACCATTAACGATAGTTCAGGGGTATATTTGTCCTTTTTCCCAAAATAAGTTGTTTATTTACCCACCACCTTATTTTTTTATTTTTTTTTACATTTTCTTTGCAAGTTTTAATTATTCATTCTTAGAAATAAAAATTTTCATCTTATTTAGCTTAAATATTTTTGGGTGTGCATTTCCATGATTGTGTCGTGTGTTTTTAAAATTAAACTCTCATCTTAAAAATTAAAAAATAAAACTTCCATCTTGTTTAACTTAAAAATAAAATTTCCATCTTATTTAGCTCAAAAATAAAACTTTCATCTTATTTAGTTTAAAAATAAAACCTTCATCTTATTTAGCTTAAATATAAAAATTCCATTTTAAGTTTATTAAAAGTAAAAGAAATTTGATTATTAAAGTTATGTACATGGATTGGTTACATTGCTGTTATGCCTCAGTCGATTATAGAATTAGGATCGTTCGGTTTCAGTTTCCAAGAGTAAATCTTAAAGTTGAAGGGTAGTAGCTCAATGTTATCTCTTACCTTAAGGCCACAAAGATTATCCCTAAAGGGTATATCTATCATCTAGTTCAGGTCAAGGATTCAAATTACGAAACCCCAACTTTTGAGTCAGTACCAGTGGTGAATGAGTTTCCAGAAGTATTTCCAGAAGATCTTTCCGGAATTCCTCCCGAAAGGGAAATCGACTTTGGAATAGATCTCCTGCTTTTAATTTGATGAATTTGATGTACCATTTCGGGCGGCCTGTTGGATTAGGCTTTGGATACCCTCTACTTTTTATATTTACATTTTTGGTAAGCTCGATGTATCATCCCAAGAGGCCCAATGATGCGTTTATCCGGGTTATTAGTTAGCTCGATGTGTCATCCCAAAGGGCCCGTGGATACATCTATTTGGGTTAATGGCATTCAATTAAGCTAGAAGTATTATTGCAGGTGGCTCGATGTTTCTTCCAGGCGGCTCGATGTTTCTTCCAGGCTTATGGATTTCCTTACTTGGTAGTTTACATTGGATGATTGTGTGCTATGGCCTTTAAGTGTGTTGGTTGCCTTGTGAGTTGTGTGTAGCTTGTGGCTGAATCTTGATATTATCATTCTATTCTCTACCGTGTTGTTAGAGTATCTTATAATTTCCCTTTAATTTCTAGTATCATCATGCTCCTTTTATATACTTGATATTTCTGAGCTCGGTCATCTTATGATGCCTACTGAATACTTGTATTTTGGTACTCAAACTGTACTTCTACATTTTTTTCTGATGTAGCTGCCAGTACGAGCCAACCCCAATGAGCGTTGGAATCCCCGTGGCTGTCATAGACTTAGATTGTGGTGAGCTCTTGGTGTTCAGTGACTTGCTGATGTCCTTTTTTGTATTGACACATTTTATATTATGGATTAGTTGGTTCTCTGTATATATGACTTTTCTGTACTTAGTAGCCTCTTTATAGGTGACACTAGGTCCGTGGATTTGTTCTCGTGTTAGTTTGTCTTCTCAATCACTTTTGGGACATTTTTGTACATTTTGTATCGTATTACAAACTTATGACATGTCTCAATCTGTATATATATGCACACCTCATTCTACTTCCGCTTATCCTTATTGCTATTCTTTAAATTGTTTCTTCCGCATCTTGTTTGGGTTAGACTTGTCCACTCGAGGGGTTATACTGGACATGATCATGGCTAGATTTCGGGTCGTGACAGTGATAGATTGAAACCGAGTTAAACAATATTAATTACACTTTAGAATATAGTCTAAATTTCATTGGAACTCTTTTATCTAGAAGAATGATAATTTCTTTTTAAAAAAAATTAAAAGACCCATTGGGTCAGATATTATAAACTACTAAACTGTACACAAAGAGCTTCCCCAAAGTGCCAAATCCCATAAAATCTGAAAATAAATGAACTAAAACAAAACAAACAAAAAAGGAACGCAATAAAAATAGAAAAAAGGGGAAAGATCTAGAATTGAAAACTGAACACCTATATTTGGACATCTGAAGATCTTCAAGCTTCCTCAACAATGCTGCCATATAGATCACCATTTTCGATCAGAAATCATATGGGTTGAGTTGTGTTTCAAGACAAACAACAGAGGTACACTCTCCTATCATCAGTATCATTTTTAGATCTATCCTTCAATTGATTGAATCTCAAGAAGATTGAGTAGATCTATGACTAATTCAAAATTGGTATTTCTAGGCCCTCCATCAAACTGCTCAGTCGATCGAAATCATTCGAGAAAGGTCACTGGTAGCTAAATCGATAAATTTAGCTTTAATGAGGTAAATGTCATCTCCCTTTCGACTAAGCCTTAAAACCATGCAATCCATTGATACATCTCCTTTTCTGATGATCGAAGTCAAGAAGGACCATTCTAACTATTCAAATTTAAGTATTGTATCACCTACTTTTATTGGAATCAAATACTTATCTGACACACTTGAAGTAACTTACAATTTCATTACCTAATCTTCAATGGATTGAATCCGATACAAAATTAATACCACAAAAAAAGACTCGATATTTCAATTGTTTATTACTTCAGAAACTGTTTTGAGCTAAACAAAGGTGAAACTGAATTAACCTTTGAACTAATATCAATTTCGGTGAAAATTTATTTGACATATTTAGGCCCTGATTTAGTACTTTTTGAACACCTCTATGTTGTCACTAGGGGAAAGTAGTGTCAACAAGATGAAATTTCTTAAGTCCTAAAAAGAAAGTCAAATAGAATCACCAAAATCCTCTTTTTCATCCTAGAGTTTGTATTTGTGATTTTTTTTGTTCTTGTACAATCTTGTTTGATTCTTTTTATTGTGATTGTCTGTTGAAATCTTAAGATTGGTGTGCTTCTTTTATCTAGTATCATTATTATTCTTCATTCACTTGGAACTTCTTGTTCTGTTATAGATTCAATATGTACTTGCAAAACTAAAAATCAAGTTAGCAAAAAAAAAAATCAACTAGAGTGTTTCCCTCCCTTGAGGAGTGTTGTACTCTCAATGTGATAAGACTGTTGATTCAGTGGATAGAGTTGAACTCCATAGTCACACTCCAAGGGAACTTTCAGACTCTATTAATGATGTTGAACATAGCCAATGAATCTGATTCAATAATAATACTGGGAAACTATTTTTCTAGGCAATATTGCAGCCCTTCAGTTATAGACCTAACCTCAACCACCAAATTAGTAGAATTAGAAATCCTTAATCCTTTGGAACCCACAAGAGATCCTTCATGATCTTTCAAACAGAAAGTTGTAGCACTAGGACCGGGATTACCTCTATATGCCCCATCAGTAATGCAATTCAACCAACCACTCGGAGGTGGAACCCACCTTACAATTTTAGTTTGATATACAGGTGAGTAATTTTTGAACATGATCACCATTTTTTGCCAAGTGGTAGGACAAGTTGTGTGAAACTTTTAACCTTATTAAATTGGAAATGATAAAGTTAATCTCCCACATCACCTTGTTTGTAGTTATGACCCTCCATGCAAGATTTTCTTTCCCTCTTCCATAAAATATGATATTAGACATAGCATGGAAAATCACTCTCAACCTAACATTACCTTGTGTATCCCACCATCTTTTCATAGTGTGTCTAATCTGAATCTCGCATTATTGGCACAAGTGAGATATGTTAGGGTTCCAACAAAACATAATATCAACAACATATATGATATGCCTCCGGACCCTCCAACCAAAATAGAGAGATTTCGAAAGGTAATCCTTGCACCCAAATCTTCTTGTAATCATCGCAAAAATCATCCCTATATCTTAGTGTCTCCCATGTTGATTTAACAGTAAATTGTCCTATTCTAGATTATCCACCATGGTTTATCCATCTGACCAGTATGCCTAACAATTCTCATATTTGGTCTGACGTGTTCCATAATATGATTAGGCAAATGGTCCTACATTATTTCAAAATCCCAACCATACTCTTTAAGAAAAATATCAATATCAACCATAGATGACGACCGTGTGCTTCGGTAGGAAGAGAAAATAAAGGACCAAGACTAGTCTAATCGTCAAACCATATACTAAAAGATCCTCCCTTTCGTTCCCACCATACATTTTGTTCTTGCACTTCTCTGTTTTCTCACATTAAGTTCAACACTTGTGAAGCTCTTTTACATTGAACAAGGATAGGAATATGTTTTTTACAATACTTATTCCACATGAAGTTTGCCCATAAAGAGCTTTGAGTTCTAAATTTTTACCACAACTTAACATACATTGCTTTAGACACAACACCCATAAATCTAAAACCCAAACAACCTTTAGTCATTGGTGAGCAATTTTTTTCCCAGGTAGCCCAATGCTTCCTCCTACCAGTTAGCCTATTACTTTAAAAGAAATTTGTAAAAATTCTATGGAACTCTTTCAACACATATTTAGGAGGGACAAGAGAAGATATAACATGTATTGGTATACTTTGTTAAACGCTGAACAATAACACTTGTTTACCACCAAAATAAAGTATATTACCTTTCCATTCTTGTAGCTTATTCTTTAGCTTCCTAATGATATTTGCATAATGTTCCTTTCTTTTTCTAGCATGAGTAATGGGACATCCTAGATATTTTAAGGGGAATTAACCCCTAGAAATACATGTACATTCCTCTACCAAGGTTTTCATATCTGCAGTTGCACTTCAATGAAGATAGAAAAAAAAATTCTCTTTATTAATCTGCTAACCTGACTAAGCTTCATAGTATAATATTACATTAAGAAGTGTGTTTTATATCTTTCAATAAGCTTTTAATATAAATTTTAAAAGAAAATATAAATATCGTGCTCCTCTGGATTTTGATTTAATATCATGTCACTTAATAGGTTATGAACACAAGATTTTTATTTATATAGTGCTATAAAAAGCATCATCATATACCATGATGAAAACTAAGAACAAAATTAATTTAATTGACAAACAATCATTTCCTTCGAAAGAAAATTATCGTTATCATCATTAAGTGAATCTATATTAATAACACAGAAAAAAAATAAAGACGACACTTTATATGCGGAGAATGCAAAATAGATTAAAAAAAGTATATATTTTTATTAAGGAAATTGAAGGATTTTTCACTAAACGACCGAGGATTGATGAGCCTAATCCTATAATCTCTGAGCTCACCCTCAAATTCGTTTTGCAAAATGCCTGATTTCGTAAGTTTAAGAAGAAAATGTTTTTTTCTTTCTTGTTATTCAATATCTCATTGAGACTTAATTAGGTTCGCATAATGAAAAATCTCAAATTGAGGCTAAATCTCTTTCTAACAAAGTTAACTCATGCCCGAGACTCCTGACACTTCTAGTTAAGGATAAAGGAATATTAACTTCTACTCCATCACAATCCTTGTTGGTCGAACACATTAACTTAATCCAAGATATTGGAGAATATGCAAGTGAAAACAAATTAAGTTATTATTAGTATAAAAAATAGTTTTGGTGTGATGTATATGGTCCATTCATCATTAACCAGATGTCTCGGGTTTGAGCCTAGAATATGAAGAAAGTAGTGTTAGAGAGTGTCCCTCGGAATCCGAATTTGTCAAAGATTCAATACGATATATTGAAAACCGAGTGAGCACAATATTAATTACAATTTATAATTTATTCTGAATTCCTTTTGAACTCTTTTATCAAGAAGAATGATAACTTCTGTAATAATGACTTATCATGTTTAGTGTCCCATTGGGATATGTTATTTTTTAACTTTCAATATGTGTTTAAAGAAAATATAAATATGGCATCAGAATAATTAGAATATACTTCTTAGTAGTGAATTTTTTTTGTTACTATTTACTCCTCCTGATTTTGATTCAATACCATGATATTTAATAGGTTAAGAACAAAAGATTTTATTTGGAGCTATAAAAATCATCATCATGTACCACAAGGAAAACTAGTAAAAAAATAAAATCTAAATTACATACAATCATTTCCTTCAAAGAAATTATTATTATCAACAATAAATGAATATTAATTAATAAGATAGAAAAAAAAAACGTACAGGACGATACTTTATATGTAGAAAACACAAAATAGATAAATAATAAATGTTTTCACTAAGGTGATTGAGAGATTATTCACCGAAAGATGGAGGATTGATGAGCCTAATCTCATAAACTTTCAGATAACCCTCATATTCTTTTTGAAAAATTTCTAATTTTCATAAGTACAAGAAGAAAAAGTTTCTTAATTTACTTGGTGTCTTACATTCTTATTGGGACTCAATTAGATTCGGATAATGAAAAGTCTGAATTTGAAGGTAAACCTCTTTCCTACAAAGTTAATTCATGCCCAAGACTCAAACCTGACACTTTTGGTTAAGGATGAATGAATACTAACTTCTACTCCACGACAATTCTTGTTGGTAGAACACAACAAATAAATCAAACTTATAGCCAAATATTCAAGAGAAAGTAAATTAAGTTATTATTAGACCAACAAATAGTTGTGGTGAGATGTATATGGTCTATCCATCCTTAACCAGATGTCTCGGATTTGAGCCTTGTCTATGAAGAAAATTTTATTAGAGAGTGTCCCTCAAAATCTGAATTAGTCAGGATACAATATTCTATATTGAAAACCAAGTGAAAATAATATTAATTACAATTTAAAATTTATTCTAAATTCCTTTTGAACTATTTTATCTAGAAGAATGATTATTTTTGTAAGATAAAAGACAAAAAGTCACCATTAAAGTTGTCCCGAATTTTCAAAAAGACACCTTAACTTTGCAACCGTCCTATTACCCCACTAAACAATTATGAACTGATATTATTATATCATTTTTTGATCAGCCCCAGATTTTAAGAAGTAGGTGTTTTCACACACTAATCATTACATGACACGTGTTAATTTAATAAAAAATATAAAAAAAATATCATTTTAAGTTTTTCCTTTAGTACTCTCTTAATTTTTTACTTATTCTCTTAAATTTTTATCTGTTTTAATTTTGATTTCATCTTCCACCACCACTTTCAAGCTGATTCATCCCTCAATTTTTTTCACCTCCCACCTTCACCCCACCCCCCACGTCAAGTTGAACCTCTCTTTCTTTTTTACTCTTTTCTCTTTCTTCTTCTCCAATCAAATTCTTTATTTGAGTGATTTTTTATAATAAAAAAAAAGCATACTATTTTCTAGACTTTATTGAATTATTGATATTAAAATTAATTATTTTTCAAAGAAAATTTAAAATTTTGAAGGTATCATCAATTACTCCTTTTCATATAACTTAAAACTTAGAAATGATAATTTTAAAAGAATCAATGAATTTCCCGAAAATTGAAAAAACTTGATTGAAATCGGATAAAAAAACTATATGATACCTCCTAATCATCTTAAAATCTAATGGGTTTATCAAATTGTTCGAAATGTAAGAAAATATTTAGATAAAGTTTAAAAATTAAAGAGAGAAACTAATAGTAGTATAAAAAGGAAGGTGGAGTTATGGTAAAAATGGTGACATTGAAAGTGATGAGCTTCAATGGAGATGACAATGAATTTTTGAAGAAGAAAGAAAGAGAAAAAATAATAAGAAAAAAATGTTAAAATAATAAGAAAATATATTTTATAATAAAATACTTGTAAAAATAAAATTATATTAGTTATTTTAGGTTGCTCACTCTCTTTGAGAGAGTGCACACACTCTCTATGTAAGGTGGACAAAAATGATGTAATAATATCAGTTCAAGATTGTTTAGTGGGGTAATAGGATGTCCGTATAGTTAAGGTGTCTTTTTGAAAATTCAGGACAAGTTCAGGTGTCACTTTATGTCTTTTCTCTTTTTGTAATAATGAGTTGTCACGTATAATATTCCACTGAGATGTGTTATTTTTACCTTTCAATGTGTGATTAAGATAATTTTAAAAGAACATGTAAATATGACATCAAAATAAATAGAATTTACAGCTTAGTAGTGAACTTCAATTGATACTAGCATACGTACCCGCGCGTTACGCGGATATATTAACTTATAATTATTTTAAATTCGGACATCAAATAGATAAAATAATTTTACATGTTTTTCCTCTTTTCATATTCATAATTGATCAATAGACCAACATATATGTTGCACGTTTCAATTTTTTATCCTTTATTTATAAAAGAGAAGCATTCATCTTTATTATTATAAATAAGAGAAAATGGCCAAAAACTCCCCTAATCTATATTCGAATTTTCAACTACACACTTTAATTTTACGGGAGTCCTATCACCCCCCCTGAAGTGTTTAAAACTGAAATTAATACCTCCCTGAATGCTTAGGTGGCAAAGAGAGTTTATTTCACTCTCTTTGAGGGAGTGAGCACAAAAACAAATATTAAAACTTTATTTTTAATATCTCTTTTAAAAATATATGTATTCTTATTGTTTTTTCTTATTTATTGTCTTTCTTCTCCATAGCAACCTAATTCCTTCACCAAATTCACCATTGTTGATTACACACAAACTTTTAAACTCTCATGTAAAAATCTTTTAAGAACCAATCAATTCAATTGAAGATAAAATGACATGTATTTATATCATCCAAAAAAGAGATCTGGATCGGATTTGTAAAAATAAATCAAATTGGGTTTACATCAAATTCAATTGAACTCCCAAATGAGAATGCTTTTTTCTTTTTTATTTATAGATCCTTTAATAATCAATCTCAAAATTCAATCAATAAGAGGATTGCACTCGTATTAGTTGACCTCCATTACCTTCATTCGTCCTCCATCTTTCCTTGCTCACTTTTTTTAGTTTGTATTTATGTTCCCATCTCTTTGCTGCTCGACCAACAGCCACCATTGTCGCCTCCTCCGGCAAAACCTAAACCACCAACAAAAACCCTTTCTCACCTCCCCCTCAACTCTTATCTCTCTCGTTCCAAGACAACCACCATGAAAATCTACCTTTGTTCTCACATCGAGGTCGACTACAACAACAACAACAAAACCTTGTGGCTGCACTACTCCGATCAACGAGCTCCGGCGAAGCAAGCAAAACCTCGACAAAGCAGCGTATGCACGGATCTTTTTAGTTTATTTTTCAAGGTTCTCCGACAAGCAAAACTAGAATATTGCTTGACAAGCTCTTGCTATCAATATTTATCTGTGTTCCTCACAATTCAATAGGAATTTGAAAGAATTGGGGGAAGAATTTACTTTAGAAATTTGAAGAAATTGGGAGAGTATAGGAGAAAGTGGAAAAGAATTAAAAAATAATAATAAATTAATCAATTTCCACCTATCAAGCGTGTGAAGTTCACATGCCAAGATAGATGTGGTTGTGGTTTTTCATGAGTGTAATTATTACAGCTTTAAATAGTTCAGGTGGGTGATAGGACCCCCATAAAGTTTAAGTGTGTAGTTGGAAATTTGGATATAGATTAGGGTTTTTTTTTTTACCATTTTCTCTTATAATAATTATTTAAGATTAAAAATTGCCTTACTAATTGAAAAGAGATTCTTTACTATTAGGAGTATTTTTAAAATAAATATAGTTCTTAATCAATTACTCAATTTAAAGAATTCACATAAAAATACTCCACACAAATTTAAAACATACCTCAATAATTTAAAAAAATTAACTCCAGTAACAATTAGAGATAAATTAACTAATTTAATCGTCATATGAGACAAAAACTAACCTTATAGTTGCTATTAAAAAGGGGTAAAAATGTGATTTACTCTTTTATAGTAACCATATTTAATGAGTTTGCAAATACATTTTAATTTACTTTTATTTTTATTTATATGCAATCTACTTTTGTATATTTTATTATTTTTTTGTTAATAAGTTTCTAGAGTTGGTGCGTGAGAATGCAATGGAATGTTTTAAAACTACCTATTTAAATTTTAATTGTGATTAAAAAAAATTGTATGGAAAAAACACGGTAGTATTTAGTTTGTTGCTTAAATTTTTTAATTTAAAATAGATCATTTATTTTTTTAAATTTATAAATATATATTTCAAAATTTTAAAATGGTTATATCACATTAATTTTAATTAAAATATAATTTCAAATTTTGTATCATTACAAATAAACATTTTTCTTAATAAGAATTACTGTTTTTTGTGGTGCTGCAACGTGTCGTTAGAAAAATAGATTAACCATATTAATATTTCTAGCCAAAAGAAAATCCTTACAGAATATCCTAGAGAATTGGCAATGTAGCTTATGAGTTAGAGCTACTGTCAGAGTTAGCAGCAGTCCATCCGGTATTCCACATTTCTATGTTGAAGAAGTGTTTCGGTGATCTTTCACTTATTATACCTACTGGAAATATTGGTATTAAGGACATCCTATCTTATGAGGAGATACCAGTTGAGATATCTAATCGTCAGGTTCGCAAGTTGAGAGCCAAGGAGGTTGCATCAGTCAAGGTCTTATGGAGGAATTAGTTCGTTCAAGAAGCTTGATGAGTCCACGATTTAGACTCATTTAGGGCTTTATTTTAATGGATTTAGTGACCTCAAATGCATATTTTGTCTCAATAACTAATGTAAATACTTGAATTTCAGGTATTTGAACTTAGGGACAAAGCATGGACACTAT
>NW_006239667.1:61485-118551 GCF_000226075.1 Solanum tuberosum | reverse complement strand
CCAGTGTGCCAAGCCCTGAAGGACAAAATCAAATAGGCGACAGAAAGGAGTAATCGGCGAGTCGCCGAACGGTTCCGCGAGGCAGTGCTATATCGCCCAAAGTTACAGAGCTTGAAGTTGCTGAAGGACAATGCAGAAAGGCGATGAACCAGACCAAAGGGCAGATCGCCGAGTGGATCGGCGATCCCGACTAACTGCGTCGAGTGATCCTTCGCAGCACAATTTTTGACACCTATAAATACTTGTTTGATTTTTTAGTTTAGTATGCAATTTTTAAGTTTTACATTTCAGAACTGAGTTTTTAGAATTTTCAGTTTTTAGAACTTAGTTTTTGGGAGACTATTTTCCTTAGCTTTGAAGAGTTCAAGATTTCCATTTTCGAAGCATTTGGAAGTGGGTATTGAAGATTCTTCATCCTTGACGTGTTTAAAGACAATATTTATCGTACCCATTTGATGGAAACACTTATCGGTATCGATTTCTATCTCTTTATTATGTCTAGCTAAAACCCCAATTCTTGGGGTGTGATTTTGTGAATATGGTTTGAATTTACTGCTGGGTATTGCTAATTGCTTGTTTATTCGTTGTTTAGAGGTGATTTAGTTCAGTAGTTGTGTTTGAATTAAATGGGGTTGTAGTTGCAAATACAATTTTATCTTTGTGTTTTTGACTTGCTCGAGAGAGAGGTTGTAAAACCAAAACTACTGAATCGATAGTCGATGGTTATTCGGTTGTCGTGGATTTAGCGAGAGAGAGTGAATCCTAAACCATCTCCCACACATTTAGCTCGAGAGAGTGAATGGACTAAGGCGAAGGATGTGCTTCATTGCCGCTTATCGGTGTTCGAGAGAAACCGATTTGATTCGGGGTAAATTGTTTAAGAGAAAACTTACCCGCACTAAAGTCTAGCCTAGTTATCAATTTGCAGTGAGTTACTATAAATATCATTTACCCGATTGTGCATTTTAGCCCATATTCCTATCACATCCCAAGAATCCCGTCTCCATATTGGCATTTTCTCTTTAGTTATCTCTTGCTTACAAAACCCCCTTTAATAATTGACACTTGTGTCACCCTTTTTAATTTATCATGTTTTTACTCGTTAATAGCTATAGCTATAATTAACTTGAACACGTTTTTACTTTTCTATTGATTCTCAATTACAAACCGCTCCCTATGGGAACGATCCCAACCTTTGGTTGGGTTATATTACTATTGAACGATCGTGGACACTTAGTATTGGATGAAGTGCCCGGATACGTCAAGTCAAAGCTACGTGGGAGGATGAGGAGGATATGAAGGAGAGGTACCCACATCTCTTTGCTTCCGGAGAAATTCCAGACCTAGGTACTGATTGTTGTAAAACACTCTTTTAATTGATATGTTAAGTTGTGTTAAGTTGCACGTTGGGTGTTTGAGTTGGGTGTTAGATATTGCCACCCTCAGTTCTATTTAGAGTGATCTCATTCGAGGACGAATGTTCCCAAAGGGCAGATATTGTAACACCTCGGTCTTAGAAAGAGCTAATTTTAGAAAGAACTAAATTAGAAATAATCAATTTTGAGATTAGTGCAAGATATTCTTAAATTGTAAGTTTTGGGTCAACTTCAAACGAACATATCTTTCAAAACAAGATGAGTTAGGTGGCCCATGAGATATCAAATTGAAGTTCATTGAGTCATCTTTCCAATGTCGCCGAGTTTGCTAAATTCCGAGTTCGGATGAGGGAGATGTGCTCGTTTGAGTACAACTCATCTAGTTAAGGAAATTCATCCGAATTAAGAAAGGGTATCTTAGTCTTTTCCTTAGCCCCACTAGGACTACACATTTTGTTCACCCAATTAGGGGGTCAAAGCTGATTAAAATCATTTTTCACTCAAGTCTAAAGCGTTCAAGAAACTAGGGCAAAGTTCAAGAGGAGAAAAGAGGAAGTTTTCAAGAAATTCTTCAAGATTTCGGGAAATCGCCAAGAACTGAGTTCTTTCGAGGTATGTAAGTTTTCATAGTGATGGGTTTGTTCATCCTCACGCCAATCATGAGTTTCCAATTTCGAATTCATCCATGAAATTGAGTATATTGAGTTCTTGATTGAGTTCTTTGAGGTTTGGTGCTTCATTCTTTGATAATGGGGTTTTATTGAGTTCTTGAGGTGAGGATCTTGCGAATGAATGTTGTTCTTGAGGGATTTTGAGTGGATTTTCGTTTACTTGTGTTGGGTTAATGAATCTAAGGGGATTTGGAAGAAATCAATCGATTCTAGGTGAATTAGGACCAAAAATCTAGAAGAAAATTATGTCGGAACATTTTGGGAATTCGCTGGGGTGGCGCGGCCCTGATGCCCAGGAGGGCTGGTGCCTTGTGCCTGCAGTGCACTACAAACCAGCCCCAGTAAATGGAGGATTGGCGCGGCATGCAAGGGTTGAGCCAGGAGCATCGGTCCACTTTCCCTTCCGTTCTTCGATCCGTACGTGTTCCTGTTCGAGCTTTCCATTCTTCAAGAGTTCTTCATATACTTTAATTGTACGATAAAAAAGATAACATTGTATTTTTATTCTTCTTGTGTTACAGAGGCATCGACATCACTAGATGAAGGCAAGTTCAAGTTAAAGAGTTTCTAGACTTTGTTTGATTTTGTTTGTTTGTTTCTTATTTTAGTTTGGTCCTTTTGGGGCTCTTTTACTCTATGATGCTGATATACTTCTTGGTCTTCTCCCCCAAACACTTTTAGCTTTTATTTTATAAATTAAATATGGCCTTTACGGTTTGCTTTGATTTTAAAAAATAAGTACTAATAATTGAAAGTATTTTCATATTCCTGCAACACCTCCTATAGTGAAATAGGAGATATGAGTATTGGTGCACATCATATGAAATATTTAGAACAACAAGAAACTTATGGTACAAAAGAAAAGAATGAAGTTAAGGTAGACAACAATGATGATGATAATATATCCTTTAATTTCGCTATTTCTCAAATTCGAACTCAGACTCATGTTCATCCTTTACTACCTAAAATTCCGAAAATAAACTAGTATAATATGAAATACTTTTAATCAAATAAAATGTATAAAAATAGTTGAATATTCAATTTTTGAGTTAAAATATAAGCATAAGATCATGAGTAATAAAGAAAGGACTTGTTAATTGATTACATATTAGGATAATTCACTGCAATGCCCCAAATTTTAAAATTATGACCCAAGTCATTCTTTAAGTGAGTATATGCTCCAAACTCGATGATTTCTAATGCTGGATAGGTATTGAAGACAATTTCTTACTATGTAAAGATATTTGGATGTGAATTAAGGTCATAAGGGACTCCTTGAGTATTAAGATTTTGTGGCCTAATACCAAGAAAATGAAAGGCCATGAAGCCTTTGTTCCAATGCCTTCAATCGTTCATCAATCCAAGTTATCTGCTAAAAATTATGCCCATTTTAATGGGCACTACGGGTTCTATGCGATCCGCCATGTGAAGTGGACATCAACTACATGGCCACGTGGCAAAGTCAATAACATTGTTAAGGTCGCTCGAAGAAGGCTCTAGCTGCGGGGCCGCACACCGGCTCCGAAATTATTCAAGTTATTTTCTTTACATCATTATTAGGTATCCAAACTACCATGTTCCAATGAAAGGAATTACTAAAAATGTTTCTGCAAGCTTTCTTACCTACCATACATTGTCATCAACTTTCCAAGGTATGTATTTTAGTCAGTTGAACCTAAACTCGCTATCTGTTGTTAGGAATGAACTTGTGAAACTAAACATATAACAAGCTATCTTTAGTTCCAGCTACTTGTCTGAGTGATTTTTCTTGTGTTTTCAGATGTTGCAGAAGAGAAACCCGATGGAGAAAGGAAGGGTGAAAGTGGAATTCGTCTTAGTCCTTTCGGTTTAGCTGCATACAAGATGCAAAATGATGTATGGCAAAACACTCATACATATAAGGACTATGAAAAACTATGTGATCTTCAAAATGCTGCAGATTCATGGCTGAAGCAGCTTTCTTACAGTCACTATGACTTCAATTATTTCACCGCGCATTCTAACATGGATCATGGAGGTTACTCATTATGAAATCATTCACAGCCTCCGCCATCGTTCTTGTTATGTTTTTTAGATGGTTTTCTCCAAGAAACTGAAACTGATGTACCCTCTTTCAATTCATTTGATGGGGGGAAATTGTTAGATTGTCTAAGATATATTTTCCTTTGTGATTTGGAAGGATTTCAGTTTTGTACCAAAACTGTTGTAGAGCTTTGTAAACATCTCATGCAGCTCTATATTTCAACAAGTACTAAAATTTTGGGCCTAGGCTTTGGGCATTGCTTAACTTACTGCACAGTTGCTATCAGTGTTATCTCTTGCCACAGGTTTCATCATGTTCACATTCAAACCACAACAAAATTAAGTCCAAGTTGTATAGGCTTCAATCTTCTTGCTTTTTACAACATAGAAACTTTGGAGTGTCAGTGAAGCAGGGTTCGAAACTCGGATGAATAATGAGTTCTTACCTCTAGTCATCACCACTTACATACTTGGCATTTATCTATAGCGACTAGTATGACGCGATAATGTGACTAAATCACATGTCACGTGATGTGCTCTAATCATTATATCAAAGACTTATGGTTGTTTATAGTTCAATCTTATTCCCACTTAGAAGTTTTGGTTGCCAAAAGTCGACCTACATACATATAATATCTCATATTTACCTCACCCCATAGTCCCATCCTCACCACCCCACACCTCATCCCTACGCCACCTCTCATAGTGAAAAAAAGGTAGCCTAATGCACTAAACTCTTGCTATATATAGGGTGCTATATGTAGGGTCCAAGGAAGTGTTGAACCACAAGGGTCTATTGTACGTAATTTTATCCTGCATTTCTACATAAGGCTATTTCCATGGCTCAAATTTGTGACCTCCTAGTTACATGGCAGAAACTTTACCAGTTATATCAAGACTCCTCTTCATACATTTGTCTAAATGCTTTCAAGATAATTTTTTTGTTTATGTACCGGACACAAGAAAATAAATAAGAAACTCATTTTTCGTTTCGTACCGAATACACTCCTAAAGAACAAGTGTTTTATCATGAATAGAACTTAAACCAATTGGCTTTAAGTAGCACAGATGTTCCAATCCTATCAAAAATAATTAACGTTTTGAAATGTGAACCTTCAATGCAATGCCACAATCTGTTACTTTGAATATCAAGAGTAACTAAAAACTCATATATTGAGCTACCAAACTAGCATTACAATCCAACAAAGTTTGGAGTTCAATTGGTATTATCATCAATCAGAACTAAAATAAAAGGATAAAGAAAGTACCAACATTCCAATCCCAACAACAAAAAAACACTTCATGACTTAATCTAAACATTTGAGCCACGAATCGCCACTCAAATTTGAAGAGAAAATTATAATTGAGAAGGTAGAAATTACCACACAAGCTCTATACTGTTGTTTATGAACATATTCAAAGAAGCAGAACTTTCTTGCTTCATCCAAAACAAATGAACCCGAACTTCCTTTATGAGAGACCACTACTAATCAATTCACCAGTTATTGATGCTAAAGTTGAAACGTCTTATGCTTAAAACTCTATTCGTTTTTCAAATTTCAATTAAGCAATGGTTCTTTTCCAGATTCTGAATCGAAAACTTGGCAATTTATAGAAAGAAAAGGCATATCTATTTACAATAAAACAAGAAGAGAAAGTTCATGTATGTTATTATACAAACATGAAACTACAGGCACAATGAGTTATCATACTTTCAGGTTAATATATTATTAATAGTTTATTTTTATGAAGAGAAACAACTCGGATTTCTTCTATTGCCACTTCAAGCCAAAGATGATACAAACAGTTGTTATCTCATGTCCTTTGTCAAATAATTTTTAGACCCATAAAATTACAATACACTGATCATTATAGAGAAAGAACTGCATCTCTGGGATGTAAATATCTCATAATGGTTTACGGAATGCACACACAAAAAATTAACGACAATGCAATGCATTTAAGGGCATAAATGATCTGTATATCAGGGCAAACTAAAAAAGCAAAAAACTTCAGTTAGATATCAAGAAATCTTGTTAATAAAGTTGGAACTGTATTATAGTATCCCCAACAAGAAAACATGTGGAAGAAATTTGATGTTACCTTTAACCACAATCAACAATATATATTTTGATAAAAAGCTGTTTGAGGTTTTGGTTCCTCTGTGATGAAAACATAAACCCGAATATAGTAAAGACTCAGTGACTAGAGTGTCAAAAGGAGAGCAAAGGTTCACATTTTTCAACTAAGAGAAAGTAATAAAGAAGCTAACAACCTTATCATCGAGTAGAACTTGAGAAAATCGTTCAATACCAACCTATCATGGAACCACAAACCATGGAAATGTAAAAGGACAGAAAGGAGGTAGATAATAGATAGCTATCACTTACTAAAGTCAATCTTATTGAACTCAGTTTCCATCATTCTCCATCGACTCCTCAAAGGCGCAAAGAAGTTAGGAAGACAAAATACAGCAACTTAGTCACAGTACATTCTAACAAAAATTTGTCTCCACACATTTCTTTTTATTTTAGGTAATGCAAAATTAATTTCACTAACAAAGTGCCAAGGAGGTGCTGCAAAAAATACATACAGTAGATTACAAAGATCAATCTATTTCTCAGCTGTAGAAAATCGTTTAACTCTTAAAACAAGAATTAGACCACTATGCCAGCTTAAAGCTCAAAAGTCATTCGCCGTAAAACTTCACAGATGGAGACATTAACTATGCAGAAACAACTTTCACATAGAAGAATGTCCCATAATTATTTGGTAATAAACATAATCACATGCTAAAAGAAGTATCATTTGAACGTGCCCATTTACTTGAAACTAATACGTTAGTAATCTCGTATTATTTGTGGTAGAGTCATGCTAAAGAATCGAACAAATAGGTCTGACTTCAAAGCTGATTGATTCATCATTTGGTATCTCATTCTATACAATAGCATACAACATGGGGTATGGGAGGGTAAAGTGTATACAAACCTATCCCTACCTCAAAGGTAGAGACAGTTTCCGATACACCATCGGCTCAAGTAAAAACAGTGTAAAGCAGTCCAGAAAAAGAAGAAAGAGAATACAAGAAAAATCAGATAATAACAAAAACAATAGATATTAACAAAACAATATGATAATCAAGGAACAAGAATCAACAAAAGTCAGAAAATTGAATGACAAGAAACTACCAGAGCAATATTTGAGACTTATTCCAATAGAAGCTCAAGGATGCACATTGCAAAGCAGCCCAACAAAAAGTAACACAAGTATAAGAAAAATCAGATAATGACAAAACAATACAATAACCAAGGTACAAAGAATCAACAAATAGTCAAAGAAATCAAAGGACAAGAAGCTACCGGGGCGCAACTACTAATATTTTGTGCAGAGAATATATGGTTGGGTAAAAAGGGTTTATAAAAAGTTTTGCAGAACACTCAAATTACACAAAAACACAATTTTTGCCCAAATAAATTGGGTCATATCAGATACAAAATTAATAAAAAGATAAAAAAAAATAAAAAAAATCACTGGGTTTGAGATTTGGGTTTAGAAATAGGAAAAGGAGGCAAGCGGAGGAGAGCTTCCTCAGTCTCAATTGGGTCTGATCTCAGTATCTACACACAGAAATAAACAAGGAAAATATGATTAATTGAGAAGGAAGTTAGCAGAGTAGTTGTTGAATGAAATGGAGAAAGGAATGCTTACTGGGTATGAAATGGAGAAAGGAATGCTTACTGGGTCTTTGAAGAAGTGGCTTTGTGTCATCTTTGGCCGGCCTGAAAGGGGGTTTCGTCATCTTCTTCACTTCGCTTTTGCCATTGTTGTTAGTATTTCTATTATTGCTCATGCTTGATTCCTCCCCGCCCTTCATATCCTTTTTTACTCTTTTCCAAATTACAAACAAATAGCTCCTTAATAATTTTTAGCTTCTTTGAAGCAACCACCCTCGATTTATGATTTTGATGAGTAAGATTTTCTAAATGGCAAACGAACAAAAATACCACTCGAAATGTTACAAAAATCCAACATTTATTTTTGGGTTAAATAATGTTAGATGTTTTTTTAAAAAAATACACAGCGAATATTTATTGGTTACATTTTAAATTATTTAAAACTAGTGCACTTGGCCGCGCTTCGCGCAGTCCTAAAACAGTATAAAATATAAATAAATATTAATTATTCAAATTTTATAAATAAACGTAATTATAATGAAACATTTTTTCACGATTTTTTTCATGATCATTTAAATATATATATGGATATTTGACCGAATGAATATATGTGAGTCATTAAAGTAATTCATTTAAATTAATTCATAATATTAACTTCACTAAAAAAAAGTAATGGAAGAGAAAAGAAAACGTCAAAACTTGATAATGCAAGCCTAAGAGATAATACTCTCGTTACGTGTAATGTCGTAGGTATGATAGAAATAATATGATGATTGAATCATTTATAAATGATCTAATATGATTTTAAGATGTACAAAAAAAAAATTTAAAATATAAATCACTCTAATTACCAATTAACATGTTGATGGAAAAAGTCAACATATTAGTGAAATTATGAAATGATTGTTAGCAAGTTAGCATTCAATAATGAATTTAGATGTTCTTTTAGAAAAACTTTTGATCAAGAAAGTTTTAGGAGTTATAAAATAAAAGTAAAATTAAAACAACTAAAATTTAATAAATTAATTTTTTTTGCATATAATATTAAGAAATAGTATATAAATTTATGGATATTGTCTTTTAAACTAAAATTAAACCTTCAAAATATGCAAAATAATGAAAATAAAATACCTTTTCAACTCATTTTTATAGACATTTTGTTTCGACGTTTTTATTCTTTGATATAGTTCATCACATCTCCAATAGCACCTATCTAAATGAAGAAAAAATTATTTAGCTAGGTAAAACAATAAACGCAAAGGAGATCAATCAAAAATATATATATATTCTAAATAGAACCCCATAAAGTAATTATTATAAACAAAATTAAGTAAAAAATTAATGATTAATTTTAAAAAAATTATGCACACTAAAAAACATTGAAATTAATGTCTTTCTTGGATTGGCACTAAGGAACAACTTTATAATTTTGCTTTAGGAGTTATTGTACAAACGTGAGCCAACTTGTGGGAAGAAGTTTGGTTTGTACGTGGTTTGACTCTTGTGGAAAAAAAATTAATTTATTAATATAATCTTGTTGGTAGGTTTATTGTAATTAAGGTAATTTAATGTGAATTATATAAATTATTAGTTAATTAATAGAAAAAGTTATGAAGATGAATATGATCTCTAAAACAAATAATTAAGAAAAAAAAGAGAGGAGAAAATAATTAATTTCTAATGAAAAAAAGTGTCACATCACTCTTCTTTTGCCTAACAAATATATATATATATATATATATATATATATATATATATATATATATATATATATATATATATATATATATATTTGAAATGAAAGAAATATTCAAGGTTTCTAAAGATGTGATTTGTTTTGGGAAAATTTACAAAATCACACTAATGCTTTTATTTAATAAATATAATGAAAGAATAACCAAATTTCAATATGAAAATAATATAATTATTTCTAAAATTATAATAAGGCATTTATCTTAGAAAATATAAAATTGTTGCATTTCAATTGACATTATAACTATGTACAACTTTACAATAAAGAAAAAAAAAGTAATAAAATTTGGTATATCGCTGATGATAACGCATTCTTCACACTTGTAAGAATTTCCAAAATTCAATATGAAATTAGTATTATTGTTTCTAGAATGTATAGCTGGTTATTTACCCCACAAAAAATAAATCTATTACGTTTAAGTTTAAATTATAATTATGTACAAGCCTGCAATAAATAATAAAAATAACAAATTTTGATAAATTGCTAAAACAAATGCCATATTCTAGTCTACTTTATTTCCTAACATATAAATTTTTGCACCAACACACTAAATATAAAACTAATAATTGTGGAAGTTTCTAAAGATGTGATTTGTTTTGGGAGAATCTACAAAATCACACTAATGCTTTTATTTAATACCTATAATGAAAGAATAACCAAAATTCAATATGAAATAATATAATTATTTCTAAAATTATAATAAGGCATTTATCTTGGAAAATATAAAATTGTTGCATTTCAATTGACATTATAACTATGTACAATTTTACAATAAATAAAAAAAGTAATAAAAATTGATATATCGCTGATGATAACGCATTCTTCACACTTGTAAGAATTTCCAAAATTCAATATGAAATTAGTATTATTGTTTCTAGAAAGGATAAGCTAGTTATTTACCCCACAAAAAATAAATCTATTACGTCTAAGTTCAAATTATAATTATGTACAAGCCTGCAATAAATAATAAAAATAACAAAATTTGATAAATTGCTAAAAGAAATGTCATATGCTAGTCTACTTTATTTCCTAACATATAATTTTTTGCACCAACACACTATATAAAACTAATAATTGTGGAAAAAAATATAAAAAATTAAAAGAACGAACATTTATTTTTTGAAAAAAAGAGCAAATCAATAATAGATAATAATGAAAATTTAGAAGAAAACCATGGAATGAAAAAGGAAGAATGTTATGCCATATGACTTTCTTTAGTATTTATAGTACTCAAAGAATTAGTAACATAACATTAAAAAAAACTAACGGATTTGAGTAATTATAAATAAATGAGTATTAAGTGTACTAATTAATTATGCCTAGTTGAATTATTACCGTAAACAACTTAAAATCAGAAATGAAGGGATACTGCAGCGTGGGCTGTAAGTTTTAATTGGACTTTTACTGCATTTGGTTGACATGCTTAATTGAGCTTTATGAGGTTTAGGAGTTATCCTTTAATTAATAACATAAATTAACCAAAATATGCAATAAAATATCAAAAAAAAATTGAAAAAAGATAAATACAAATGTTGTCCATAGAAAGGTGCCACATCATCTTTTCTATATTCAGCTTTATATTTATATTTAGATTAATGAACAAATTACCTGATTAGGCAAACATATACTAGTTAATGATTTATCATAGCTATAATTTGAAAAAAATATTTTTTGCCACTAAGATTTAACTATATTTACGAGGGTCACGTCCAAAATTTGTATAATTCAATTCCTAATTGTATAAATCCAAAAGTTGTATATGCTTACCATACTCTCATGTTAACGTGTAGAAGCCCTATATTATTAATAGTTTATTTTCATGAAGAGAAACAACTCGGATTTCTTCTATTGCCCCTTCAAGCCAGAGATGATACAAACGGTTGTTACCTCATGTCCTTTGTCAGATAATTTTTAGACCCATAAAATTACAATACACTGATCTTTATAGAGAAATCTCTCATATTGGTTTACAGAATGCATACACACAAAAAGATTAACGACAATGCAGCACATTTAAGGGCATAAATGATTTGTATATCAGGGCAGACTGAAAAAGCAAAAACTTAAGTTAGATATCAAGAAATCATGTTAATAAAGTTGGAACTGTATTATACCTCCAACAAGAAAACATGTGGAAGAGAATTGATGGTATCTTTAACCACATTCAACGATATGTATTTTGACAAAAGCTGTTTGAGGTTTTGGTTCCTCTGTGATGATAACATAAACCCGAATTTAGTAAAGACTCATTCTTTCGGTCTTATCATCATTCCCAAGAGTTGATTAACAATAACGCAACTAATGTTTGGGATTAAAGTATCTCCTCCATCACACTTCTTATATGCCAATACATGTAGAAGATTCAAGAGGTTTACTCTTTAAGACATTATAATTTCCTAGAAGTATCATTTGAATATGTTCATTTACTTGAAAGTAGTAATACATTGGTAAGCTTTTATATTATTTATTGTAGAGTCACACTAGAGAATCGAATAAATAGTCTCGCATCAACATTGATTGTTTCATTATTTGGTATCTCATTCTATACAACAACAATATGGGGTTTGGGAGGGTAGAGCGTTAGCAAACTTAACCTTAACTCAGAGTTATAGATGGTTTCTGATAGACCCTCAGCTCAAGGAAAAACAGTGCAAAGAATCCAGAAAAAGACTTAACGAAAGTACAAGAAATACAAATCAACATTTAATTTCACTTTACATGAACACCACTAGTAGAAATATGTCATGAATGCAATGGCAATAATATATCCAAAATTCAAACACATAATTTACGGAAAATAATTAGTTAGTCAAAGAAACAAATTTCCTAGGGGACGAACATTAGATGAAGAAGCTATACGACGTATCTGTTCACAGGCTTAAGTCCTTCCTAAATGTCACACTTTGCTTCTTTGACACTAATTGAAATCAGATGATAACAAAAATCGAAGATAGTAACAAAACAATACGATAACAAAGGATAGTCAGAGAAATCAAAGGACTAGTAATATTTTGTGCAGAGAATATACAGTTGTTCTACATTGGGTAAAAAGGGATTTTGCGGAACACTCAAATTTCATAGAAGAAACACAATTTTTGCCCAAATAAATTGAGTAATATCAGATACAAAATTTAAAAAAAATCACTGGGTTTGAGATTTGGGTTTAGAAATTGGAAAAGGAGGCAACCGCAACAGAGCTTCCTCAGTCTCAATTGGGTCTGATCTCAGTATCTACAAACACAAACAAACAAAGCAAGGATGGTTAATTGGGAAGGAAGTTAGCAGAGTAGTTAAATGAAATTGAGAAGTTAACGCTTACTGGGTCTTGAAGAAGTGGCTTTGTGTCATCTTTGGCCAGTCTGAAAGGGGGTTTTGTCATCTTCTTCACTTCGCTTTTGCCATTACTGCTCATGCCTAATTCCTCGCCGCCCTTCATATCCTTTTACTCTTACGCCACACGATCGTTTCCAAAGTACAAAGAAAGAGCTCGTTAAGTTGTTTTAAGCTTCTTTTTGAAGCACCCACACTCAAATTTATGATTTTGATGACTTCATTTTCTAAACGGGAAAGACCTACAATACAATTTGAAATGTCACAAAACTTCTCTTTCTACTTATTATTATTACTAGTTTTTGGGAATGTGCATCGCACATTTGTCCCTTATTATTATTAAATTTCTATACACTAAAAAGGTCAGTTATAAAATAGAAAATGCTGAAATTAAAAATAGTAGTTTTACCATTTATATTTTATTCACTAAATAATTAAAAATATACTACGAAGAAGAACATTAAATAGATAATATACTCGAACATTTTTTATTATCCTTCATTTGTAGTTTCTCACTCTCTTTTCTTCTCATGTTGAAATTTGGTTGTGCAATTACCTTCCTCTGATACCATCAATCTTTGTAAAATTGGTTCTTAAAAAGCAAATTCAAATTTTAATTCTGAAAGTGTTTTTGCATAATAGTGGAGAATGATTCTTCATATTCAACTCTTAATTTTGAATAGTAATGGACAATTACTATGCAAATGCAGATCTAGTTTTTTTTAACCTTACATTTATTGAATCTTGCATGTGTACATTAATGATATATAATATTTTATTAATTAGGTATTTGATTTAGTGTAGGGGTAAAATGATAATCCAACTATACACTTTCGAGTTTTCACTTTTAATAAGTAATTATAATATATACAAAGGATTAAACCATTTGATATTAAAAAATTATAGGTATGAGTAATAATTAACATTCAATAATTAGGCAAAAGAATGTATCACATTCTCATGAATAATATCTCTAAGGCAAAAATAGACATTCTAATTTGGACAATTACTACTTAACTACTTAAGGGTCCAGTCAATAATCTGGAGACTGGAGTTTGACAATTTTTCAGCCATAGTTAAAATTTTACATGAACAATAAATAGCTTCTCATCACATTATACATATAAACGAAAAGTTAAATAAAAATATAGCCTCAAAATCACATACTATGATCCATCATTTATCTCCAATTCGGTGGCCCATTTTATTTTAGGGTATGGGTTCTTTTATTTTAAAAAAATCATATTTGATTTTTCTCATTTAGTTTTCCTCTCTCTACTCATAAATAATAATCTCGAAAATATATTTATACTAAAGTAGAACACTCTATCAAGAGCCAAATAAACATATCAAATTAACTAAGTAATCTTTCATCAATAATTGGTAGAACATGAATTGTATATCACTAATTTCTTCATGTAGGATACAAGATATTTCAATAGAAAACAAAATCATAAGAAAGTATATCAAAATATTAAAAAAGGACATATAAAATACTTAGAAAATTACTGCACATACAAAATGATGAGCAAGATTAGTTTTTTTGCATGATAATCTCTCATCCTCCTCTTATCATTTACATGAAGACCATGCTAGACATTTTATAGTAGTAGCTAGGATGACCTTTGAGTAGATAAAATTAATTTGCATTAAATTAATTTAATGATTTTAGTCCATATCAAATTTATTTAATGAAAAACTCTACAAATACTCTTGATTTTTACAGAAAAAGAGAAATTACTATTAATGTGAATTTGATTCATGTACCGATTTAAATGAGTTTAATCTAAGGAAGTGCAAAAGTCATTAATTTTTTTATTAAAACGATACAATTTAATATTTAAATTAAATAGTTAAATGTTTTTATAACATTTTAATTTATAGTAGGGGTAAAATCGTAATTCAACTTTTAACTTTCTTTTGTTCCCACTTATAATATATGATATTATTATTATTATTATTATTATTATTATTAGGTTGAATCCATCATGGCCCTTTAAGTTGGCACCAAATTTTACGTAGACACCTTAACTGAATTTTGCTCATTTAGATTTCCGCTATACCATTTTGACACGTTTTGCTTACATGACATACTGAGTGTTATATACACACTTACGGTGTGTGAAAGCCTAATTTCACTAATTTTAAAAAAAAATTCTTCTCCATTTTCTAGCTACCATATCTCAAACTTAATTTTTTTTCTGTAGTAAAATAGATTTAGTGATGCCGCAAATAAAAAAGTAAATTTCAACCCACAAGATTTCCTAAAAGTTTTAATTTCAACATTACGAAATAATATGATATTTCTTTTTCACGTATTTGAATCATTTGCACAAAAAAAAGAAAAACTTCTGTTGTTAATTAATAACTAATTTTTAGAAGTAAAGAAGAAAAAATCGTACACATTTATAAAATAAAATTTTCAAACTAAGTAAGTTCTTTTGAAAGTGTTTCTTGAAAATTTGATATGGGTGGAAAAGGGGTTGATGTTGGAGTGGGTGGGGGGTGGAGAGGACGATCTGGTGGCTGGTGGGGTGGAGGAGTGGTTGGGGTTGGGTGGATGGGGTGGAGAGAAAGATCTGGTGGATTGTGGAGGAGCGGTTGGGGTGGGTGGGGTGGAGAGGAAGATTTGGTGGCTGGTGGGGTGGAGGAGCTGTTGGGGTTGGGGTGGGTAAGGGTGGAGAGGAAAACTGGGTTGGGTGGGTTGAAGAAAACGATTGGGTTGGGCATGGGGTAATGATTTTTTCTTTAAAAAAAAATTATTGTTTGAGTTTAAAATGCCACATGTCATCAAATATGTGGCCATTTTTTTTCTACTAAAAAGTCATTATTTGAAATTTAATTTATATATATATACTACGTGTCATTGTTTGATTCGTCACTTTGACACGTCATCAACGAGTGTATAACACACACTTGTATATTTGGGTGATTGTCAAAAAAATTATCAAAATGACCCAACAAGACCCTACATAAGGTGTCTAAAATGAACAAAGCCCAGTTGAAGTGTCTAAGTGAAATTTAGTGTCAACTTTAAGGGGTCACCGATGGGTTCAACCTTATTATTATAATACCAATGTCATTTATTTTTGGTCCAATATTAACCATTTTTATATCGGATAGTTAATTAAATAATTTTAATTTTTTTAAATACGTTATTAATATTTATTGGTTACATTTTAATTTACTTAAAATTAATGAGAAAATTACGCAACTACGCAAAAATATACTAATTAATTATTTGTAAAATAATTTATAGATGCAGTTTATTACAGACGATGCACGGTGTTCTTCCAACTCTTCTTTTCAAGATGATGAAATCTCTCTATTTGCTTTCACAAATTCTTAGAACTTTCTATACTCATAGAGTCGTAGTTGATCGATGACATAAAATTCTTATTACTATAATAAATCATAATATTTATTACTGTTTTTCTTTACCCCTCATTATGAATAATGATTTCGCTAAATATAGGGATGACAATGGGGTAGCAGCTTGAGCTTAACCCGTAAATATTTTAATTTGTCCCGTCCATATAAAAACTTTTTTCATATTTAACCCGCCCCATCCCATCACGCATAGACCTGCTCCGCATAATTTCTTTTAATATTTTCTTTTTCTATTTGAGTTTGATACTAAAAATAAAATTCATAAAAATAAATTCATTTTTTCATCAAGTTATATTAATTTAATAGATAATGACTTGAAAATTTATTTTTAGAGGTGTATTGGGAAACGTGTAAGAAATTATATTTTTTTTTATTGAACCACTCTCATTTATTATCTTAAATAATTTAGTAACTTTAAATAAATTATCTTAACAAATAATGTTTTATTAGTCTTATAACATGTAAAAAATTAAAATTAAGTTTGAACTCACATAAAATCACATATAGCAACCCGTCCCACCTCGCATTTGTTTTAAAAAAAACCCCACTTCAACCGGCCCGCAAACTGTCCCCGCCCCGCACCGCATAGCCTTAAACCAACCCCCACCGCAGTCGCCCTGCCTCATTGTCATTCCTAGCTAAGTGTACTTAGGAATTTTTTAACTAATTATTTTTGCAATTGGTCATATTATATATATATCTACCACGCGAAGCAATTCTGTGTTTGGATTAAGTTAATTTGGAACGGATGTAGTTAATTTCGATCGGATATAATTAGGAATGGGTGAGATGTTATTAAGTAATTCAAAATATAATCTATAGATGGTCATAATATATATTTTTTTTAAAATATTAAAATTATTTAAATGACTGTCCATTATAAAAGTGGTCAATATTCGACCAAAAAATGGTTGAAAGGGGGCTGTTTGAGAGCCAATAGGTGGATGGGTGATGGCTTTGTACCACTTTCAATAATTCGAGTGTATCTTAGACCCTTTTTCATTTTCTCAATGGCTATTGAAGTTTTGAAATTATCGTTAAGTATCAATTTTATTTTATTTAATATAAAATAATCACTTAACTATTATTATTTTCCATGTCATTAAAGCTTTTTTTTTCTTAAATAATAAATCTATTTAACTAAAATTATTATCTTATTATTTGTTTTTGAAAGAATATATTAGTTTATCAAGAAGTAATTTGCATGTTTAAGAATTTTTCCGATACATAAACTTTATATTGTTTTCCTAAATAGTTACTTATGTTTTGAAAATTGCCTACACGAATCACTTTTATTTTTTTAAAGATGATAATATCAATCACTTATTATTATTTTTCTCAAAAAGTATTAGATACCTCAAACGTCTCCTTTTATTCTAGTTGACATGTCATGTCATTAAACTATCATTTTTTAAAATAATAATAAATCTATTTAACTCATCAAACATATGTCTCTACAAGAATAAAAGTAAATTGCATGCATAGAAATTTATTTGAACATTATACAAAAAAATCACAAATAATCTAATACCCTGCAGATTTTTCTATCAAACAAAATTTAATGAGTTAAATAAGGCTAATATTAAAAAGAACAAAAAAAGGTGTAAGGTATAGCATGCCAGCTAGGAGTGGCAAACGAATATGAAAAATCGACCGAACAATCGAATCTAATCAAACTGAACCAATTTACGTCATTTTATCAATAAAATCGTGGACTTTTATTTAAGTGTATAACCGTCCCAAAAAAATGGGATGATCTTTTTAATTAATGAAAAAAATTGAAAATTCCCGAACCTAACCGAATGACCTTATGTGTATGTAAATATATTTTATATATTAATATGTTAATTTTTATATATAAACATATTTTATAATAATTTCAAATATAAATATAATCTAGGTCCTACGCCTCTGGTGACTAGATGACTTTGAGTTAGCTCTTTAATTAGTCTTTAATTAATTAAGTTTAAAATTAAAAGATACTATAATAGATACTATATCAAGCAATATGACAAAACTTAGCAAACACTCCTATCAAATATTTAAGATCAAACAATATGGCAACAAAGTTTTACATTCTTGACTTCCTGGCGAAGAATTGAAGTGTTTTTTCAAGAACATATTTGCGAAAGGAGTATTTTAATTATAATATATTTTGAGGTGATATTTTAGTAAAAAGTATGAAAATTAATCGAACCGTACCGATACCGAAGAGGAATCGATATGATTGGGATGATTTAAGAAAATCTAATTATGGTTAAACATTATAAAATACCCAAAAAATTGGGATGATATAATAAAAATAACCAATCGAACCGTCCCATTTACACCCCTAATGCCAACTAGAAGGGGGAAAAAGGTTTTTGAGATTATTAGTATTTTTGGAGGAAAATAGTGATAGTAAAATGATATTTTTATCTTAATGAACAAAAGTAACTTTAAAACATTGAATGCAATTTTGAAAATTCATTTATTTTAATCAAATTATGTTATAAATTCATTTAATTGTGTGGATTGTTCATTAGATTTATTCAAGAATTAATTGAATTCATGTATGTATGCTTCCAAGGTGATAAGAACCTTTTTGGATAACTATGTATCTACTAGTTTGATGACCTTCGGGAGTGATAGCTCAACACTATAAATAGAGATATCATTCACCATTTGGATGATACACTTGAATAGAAAAATTCTCTCTCCTTCATCTGTATCTCTTGCCTTCTTCTCTTTATACTTATATTATTTTGAGCTTAATCTTACAATACGTTATCAGCACGAGACTCTAGCCAATTGAGATTGAGTTTAAGTTTTTCTTTAGCTCATGTTCTGGTTGATTTTTAAAAAAAATTAAATTTGGACTTGAAGTCCTTTATTTATGCCTTAATGGGCTAATAGTTCAAACAAATCACAAGAAGACAAATTTGTACATTGTTGGCCCAAACCCAGACCACCAGCTCAATAATAAAAAACCCTACCAAGTAGGGTTTCCTAATTTGGTCCTTCATTTCTTTCCACTTTTTCCACTTTTCCACTTCTTCATCTCTGTCCGCCGCTAGAACATGTTCTCCTTGGTGCTCTTCAACGCTGAATTTTTGTTCCACCTTCTTTGGGTAATCAACATCCTTCACGATTTGATGATGAAGAATGCTAGAATCTTCAGCTTTCAAAGGTTTGAGTTCCACTTTATCTGTCCTTCTTTCTCTTTTTATTTTGATAAGCTCACTCTTTCTTTCTTGTAGGTGTACTACCCGGTAATAGTTCTTGTCAAGCTCAATAAAGAGTGTGAGATTTGCATTCAACTTTGTAGATCTGTGTAAGAAATCATGTACCTTCTCCATCTTCTTCTTCCCTTCCTTCATCAACCATCTGACCCTTGTTGTTTTCCAGTTGAAGTCGAATACGAGTGAACCCTGGATCTCCCATGCTTCTTCACCTCGATCTCTCTGATGACTGCTCATTTTGAATTCAGATACGTCTCCTAGTCTCTCGCCTTTTGCTGGTCCCTGTATCACTTTTTACTGGCTGACATAGCTTAGGAATTGTTCCTTTACAGATTTTTTGCTCCAAAAGTACATAAAATTTAAATTGTACATATCATAGTTGTGGAACCCTGTGGCTTCTATGTTGTATCTAAGTATGCTGACCATTGTTGTTACTGTAAATTCTCCTTGTTTTTATCCTAACTGATGGGACCTGATGTTTATCAATGTTAAGAATCTTTTTACCTTGACTTGGGAGCTGATTGAACTCTTGAAATGTTAACTTCTATTCTGAATTGATCGTTGTATTGACTACAAAATCTGCTAATTGATTCGCCTCTCTAAATACATGTCAGACATGTACATTTATTTTCTAAATGACTCGTTGAATATCTTCCATTTTCTCAATCACCTCCCACGGTATTCTCCAGCTTCCTTTTATCATATTTTTTAAGGCTAGTGAATCTGTTTCCAGTCGAACTTGACTAAAGCATTTTTCCAAGCAATAATGTAAAGCTTTCCAAACTGCCATTACCTCAACTTCCATGTTGGTGGCCTCGCCTATATTGTGTGCTTCCGCATATATAAGGTCTCCATTTCCATCCCTTATACAATACCCATAAGAACTCTTCCCCGGATTCCCTTTGCTGGCTCCACCAGTATTGCATGTAACCTAACCTTCACTTGGTGGCTTCCAACTGACCAAATGGTAGTGTAAAGTAGGTTTGTAATTCTGTAACACCTCTACCATCTCTGGCCAATGATATGACATTCTTTTGATCTATGGAAATTTTAACCTTACTAATTGATGTATAGTTAATTGACATTGATTATACAACCTGTTGTAAGTTACTTCCTTTCCATATCTGCGAGCATTTCACCGCTTCCACAACTCCCACATAATTATTGCTGGAATCACTTTCAAAATGTGCTCTAACTTGCTCGATGCACTGTGTTCCCACCATTTGAAAATGAGTTGTTGCAAGATTAACTTACTTACAATGATACCTGGACATGAAACAAACTGCTTCCATAGCTGGAAAGCACTCGGAGTTCGAGACGGTTAAGAAGATTTTGATCCCGGGGTGGGGAAGGAGCGCGCCACGACTTACTTACTCACGGGGGAAACTTTATTGAATTGAGTTCGGTGTAGAAGGTTCAAGCAAGGGATGTGGATTGAGTCCAAGTTCTGGAGAAAGAGGGGGCTGTTAGTAAAAGATGAGACATAGTCTCCATTTCCCTAGTTTCGCAGCAGTAGCATTTGGACACCACTTGCATCCTTCTCCCTTTTAGATTGTCATATGTGGCAATTATCCTCCTCCATACTCTCCAAAGAAAGAAACTAATCTTAATTGGCAAACTTTTGACCCACATGAACTTCCTCCATTCTTCTTCTGCCTTTTGCATCTCACCATATGGAATGTTGATTTAACAGTGAATGTCCCATTAGTGCTGCCTCTCCACCAAGCCTTATCAATACATACCTCTGAAACATTAGGTTTGATGTTTGTAATTACATGTTGCACTATTTCCTCAGATATAAAATTCTTCAACTTGGTCTCATCCCATGTTCCATTGGTGATAAAATCTTTCACCTCTAGCTCCTCCTCCTGTGCCCTTTCCCCTTCTGTGTAGTATAAAGCTTCTTGTCTTGTTCAATTATCAAACCAAAAGCTGGAATTCCCAGCTTTGATCTGCCACCAAATTTCATGCTCCACTTCCTCCCTAATGCTGATCATTTTCCCCCATACATGTGATGCACCAGAACTCATAACCATCATAGGGTGGAACTTCTTGCAGTACTTATTCCACATATACTTTGCCCATAATGATGTGGACACTCGAAAGTTTCACCATAGTTTGGCAAATAAAGCATCATTTATATCATGTAATGATCTAAAGCCCAGACCATCTTCAAACTTTGGGAAACATAACTCTCTCTAGGCCACCCAATGCTTTGCTTTAATTCCTCCCAGATTTCCCCAAAAGAATTTAGCAAAAAATTGATGTATTTGCTCTAACACCTTTTTGGGTGGGTTTACCGCTGATAACAGGTACACATGCATGGATTGTAGTACATTGTTGATTAGCACCCATTTACCACCAAAAGTCAAAAATTTGTTATGCCATGTAAGAACCCTCGTGGCAATCTTTTTAACCATGTCTGTATAATAACTGATCTTCCTTCTTCCATAATACACTGGGCAGCCCAAGTAGGTAAAAGGAAAATTCCTTGCCTTATTCATGTTAATCTACGCATTCTGATGGCTACAATCAAAAGAGTCCTATCATAGAAACTTTTCTCCTTATTGATCTTCTGTCCCGAAACCAACTCATAGTCTCTTAGCACCTTCATCATTTTAATTATTGATCCTCTATCCCCTGAACCAAATAGAATGGTATCATCTGCATAATACAAATGATTTATCTTCAGACTCCATTTTGGAAGACCATAACCCTTCACACTGTCATCCCTATGTAAACTGGTTGATCTCGTTATGGAAATCAAGAAGGAAAAATGATAACTACTGCAATCAAGATATTATATACATAAAATCAGGTATGTATTTTCTAGAATCTTTTTATGATATAGAATACAATAATATTTGGTCACTACGATTGAACAAGAATCAAAGGCATATACTACTACCAGTTGAATATTCTCTACTCCACAAAATTCCTTAAATGGAAGAAGGTATAAAGTTTTGGTAGCATGAGCTTCAATATTGTTTTGATTACGCTAATCTTGAGGATAAATTTTATATTTTTCCTTATTGAAATTATTTATATTATCAAAGGCATTAGTTGATAGAAGTGATTATATTTTATGAATTTTATTTCTATATTTTAAAAGACTCAACGAGTGATTCACGTTATACTTTGATCTATTATTGTAACACCCTGAAAATTTCTAAGTTAAGACACAAACTATTCTTCATTTACTTGTAGGGTCATATTGGCTGATTCTTAAATTGTCCATATATGTAAAGGTAAATTCTTTAGTGTAGATTGATTTTGGATATCAATTAAGGTCACTAGAAACTCCTAGCACAAAGTTGAGTTGAAAGTTTCCTTACTGATTAAGTTTTGATGTAAGAGTTTACTTGGGTCAACTTCAAACGACCATATCTCCTAGAATATAAAGAGTTACGTGACCCATAACCTATCAAATTAAAGGTATTTGAATCTTCTTTCAAACGCCACCAATTTCGCAACAATCCGAGGTTTGAGTAAAAGTTATAATCATTTTAGCAACCTTATATAGTGTTGTGACGAATTAGTCGATGAGAAAATATTAGAAAGGGTCATTTTTATCTTTTTACCTCTAAGAAAACCCTAAACGAATGTCTTGACTAATTAAAGATCCAAAATAATTAGATTTTCATCTCTTAATCCATCATTCTCTTCTCTCTCAAACCCTAAGGCAAAACCCTAAGGAAAAATCAAAGTAGACTTCATTCAAGATTCTTTCCATCTTTTTCAAGATTCTTCTTCAAGGTATGTTTTTCTTCGAGAATTTCATTCTTTCCAACTCAAATTCCTCCATAAAATTATGAATCAATGAAAATCATAATTCTTGGCCATAGAGATTTCAAGATTCAATTCAAGAATCTCAAGAAAGATTTTCTTGATTGTTGACCTTCAAGCTAGGGTTTCAAGGCTTCTAATCAAGTTCTTCTTTAAGATTCTTCAAGAACCTTGTTCTTTCAGATATGTAAGGTTATCATAGTGTTGGTCTAGTTCGTCCTTACGCCCTATATCTACTTTCAGATCAATAAAAGAGAAATCTAGGATTCTACCCCTAGATTTGAGTATTCTTGAGATGAGTTAATTTTGAGTTCTTAAGTTCCTATTTCTTTTTGAAATTCTACTCCTAATTATTGAATTGTTATAAGTTATGCATTAACATTCATAAGTTGAGTCGTTCATGTCCATAATTCCACATGAACCCTATGAATTGAGTTATAAATTTTGTAGAAGCTTTTAAAGTCCAACACTTGAGTTTAAACTGAGTTTTTTTAGGTAAGTAAAGATGAGTTTTAAAAAGAGTTGTATTCATGAGTTTCTATATGGTTATTGAGGTCCTCAAGTTGAGTCGTTCATACCCATAATTCCGCATGAACCCTACGAATTGAGTTATAAGTCTTGAGAGTCTTTGAAAGTCAATCATTGTGATTCAAACTGAGTTTTGAGAAAAAGTTTAAAGGTTCTATTTCATAAAGACTTAGGAGTTTCTAAAACATGATCAGTTTGACAATCGAGTAAGCCATCAATGTTTAAGCAGTATGGTATCTAGTTATGCCATCAATGTTTTTGCAATATGACTTCCCGAGTCATCAATGATCATATCACAATATGATTTTGATATATTTTTTTAGAAAGAGTTTTCAAATATGAATTGAGTAAAAGTATAAGGGAAGTAAGTATTCCCAAAGGTATCCATTTCTACATTGATAGAAGAGAAAAATTGATTTCTAAATGAGTTATGAGTTCAAAAGATATTGCAGATACTTCTTTTAAGAGGGTAGTTTGAGCAATTAGCTCAAACCAGAGGAGGAGTATGTTTTTAAACATTGAGAATGAGTATATATTATTTTGGGAGTAGTATGGAGCACTGAGTTGGGTTAGAGTGTTTTATAACTCAGAAGTCCCATAAAACTATATAGCCAATGTAGGATAGGATATCATTGATTCTTCATGCGACTCCTCACCGCCTCTGAGAAGGCATATAGTTGGATCCATAGTCACGATATCATCTTATACCCCAACAAGGTATAGGATGTCCCCTTGCAACGTACGATGAGACGTTGTATCATTGTCAGGCTCATGGTAATGGTTGTTGGTTAGAGGCTCCCCACAAGTAAAGTATATTATTTTCATAATGCTTTCATTGTATATTTTATTGTAAAGCTTAAATAGTTTTCACTTCATGTTCATGTATTGATTCAGTTGAGTTGCTTTCAGTCATTCAATTCAATTATTTGTTTACTCAACCATATTACATACTCGTACATTTCATGTATTGATGCCATTCGACATGCATCCTTTTATGATGCAGTTATAGATTTTCAGGATTATCAACATGCGCTTCGTTGAGATCACTCTACACTCCAGTTAGCTTTGGTGAGCCTCCTTGTATTCCAGAGGGCTTCACAGTTACTTTTCAGTTAGTAGTTTTGAGGTGTCGTGGGTCTTGTCCCGACATCCTTCATCAATAGTAGAGGCTTCATAGATAGACAATTTTGGAGAGTCTTTCAGTTTCAGATATTTTATTTGAAATTTATGTTTCATACTTAGTATATTAAGCGAAGTTTTGAGATTCAATAAACTGTTTTTAAACTTTTTTTTCAATTTGATGCTTATGTATGCTTGAATTAGTCTTCCGCTTATAATCAGTCAGGATAAGGGTTCGCTTGGGGACCAACAATGGTTCTTGAGTACTGGCCACGTCCAGGGTGTAGGCTCGGGTCGTGACAATTATACCGTTGGTTGAGGGTAAAACGGTGGATTCAAGTTCCATCGCGCCAAAAGGGTAAAACATCAGGTTAAAATCTGGATACACCATAATGAAAATTGATTAAGGGTAAGACGGTAGATTCATGTTTTATCGCACCAAGAGGGTAAGACATCAAATTGAGTTTTGATGCACCATGATGATAAGGATTGGGTTCGAGCCCCATGGAATTATGGCCTAACACGCCTTATATGGGTAAGACATTGAGTTTGAGTCTCAATGCACCATAGTGATGATATAATAATAACTAAGGCTTTGATGAAAAGTCATGAAATTCATCCCATTGAATTTAGTCCATTCCATGAAGCGAATGTGGTAGTTAAACATGATAAGTTTGAAATCCTTCCAATTGCTTCATTCTATCGTATTAGTCCATTCCATGAAGCGAATGTGGTGGCAGTGAATAATAAGTCTGAAAGATGAAAATTGATTGAATGTATGAATAAGGGAGTTGATGGACAAAATTATTATAGTCATCATTGTGGTAATTATAAAAGGAAGAACACTGTGGGTTCTTCAAATAGTCCTTTAAAATGTGAAGGTAATTCTTATCATCATAATGGTATGAAAGGTCATTGGACCCGTGATCGTTGTGCAACCTAATAATTTGATAAATTTATAAAAATCCTTTATCAGAAGAAAGAAGATAAAATGGTGGTACACTTGACCTTTCAAAGTAATGTTGAGGTGGGTCATGCAAAAATGAAGAATTTCAAAGGCATGACAATGTGCTTATAATGCAAATTTATGAAGCACATGTAAATTATTAGCTCATTCCTTGAAGAGAGTGTGACTTGTGATAAGCATCACGAATGCTCGACCATTCTGAAAGAGAATGGGTCAAGATATGATAAAATCATTATGAATTGGATATATACCAGATTTCACCTATATGTGAGGTTGAGAAAAATAAATATATGCCACAACTCACCTCTATGGGAGGTTTGAGAAAAATAAAGATCAGTTGGCATGGTCGGTTGCCCATTCCGGTCCAATGTGATGCAAAAGTAATTGAGAATTCACATGGCTTATATGATGAAGAAATAAAAGATTTTTCAAAAATTCTCATGATAAAATGATCATTGTATCATTATACCAGCTAAGGTTGAGATTATATTTCCTGAGGTTTTGGAACATATAAAAAGGTGAATATGAACCCGTTCACCTGTCATATGGACCGTTTGCAACTATATGATATTTGCATCTATGAGTTGGTCCCATGTGCTTTGTTTGTCAACTTACAAATTGATTTTTCTAAGGTTGTTTGCTCAAATTCTTAAATTAAGAGCATAGTTCCAAATTATGAAATTTTGTTGATAATGCTGGTTGGTTTAGTAGAAATTGTATGCCTCCAATTATAACTAAATCATGGGTTTGAGAACAAAACTCCCAAATAAGATTTGACATGATATGGGTTTATTTAACATGTAGCAACACATGTATGCATCAAACAAACAAGATTTCCACATCATAATTGGTTCAGGGTCAGGAACCAAATCCACCGCGCACAAAGATGGACCCCCAAGTGAGGTTGGGGTGAAAGTTAGATTTTCTAACATTAGGGGGGAAAACGATTGACATCTGAAAATTATTAGATGAATTATCTAGATCCTCGTTAAAAATGTGAACTTGAAGTTCAAGAGATAATTCATTTGCATAATGTTGCAAATTAATTGCAAGATGAATTTATTGACCCTATGTTATAATTCAGTTGCAAATGTTCCAATGAGAAGTCCTTAAGAGATAGAGTCTATGGTACGCCTGAAGCGTGATAGATCAATCGATTCCAAAAGAAAACTTCTTAAGGAAGGAGATGAGAAAATGATCAAGATGGTCATGATAATGAGTCAAATGCTTTAAAAGGAGCACAATGACATAACACTTCATAAAACCTTGACAAAGGTTCAGGTACCTAAAATGATGAAATATGAAAAGATCTCGATAAGTTATGTCATATTGAAATCGAGTCAAAAGACCGTCGACGGTATCTTTGATATGAAGTAGCGCTCAATGCCACAGATGATGACGAGGATCTATAATTCAAATCTATCATATAATGTAGACAAATAAATGATTGGCCAAATGAAATGCACAATTCAAGTATATTATGTTTCACTTTGAAAAGTGACGTTTTAGACTTATAGTCCATGGATCAAGATATGATGCCAGTGAGGTACAAATAAATTATTGTGCGAAAGTATAACCGTAAAATATAAAGTATGGTTTATGCCTTGGGGCATACATGATTTTCGCAAAAGTCTTGACATTATTGAATAGAGATATATTCTCCTGTGGTGAATGCATGGAAGCTTTTTTCAGTCTGGCAGTATATGAAATGCTTGAATATGTGTAATGAATGATTGTCATGTCTATCTAGACGATGAAGGTTATATGAAAATCCTTGAAGGATTTAAAAAGTATTAAATCAATTCCATTGAGTACCCCAATGGTTGTGAGATTGCTTAACAGAAAGAAAGATCAATTTTGATCTCATGCAAATGATTGAAAAATATCATGTATTAGTACAATGAGTGCACATATAGATTATTGATTATGTAGATGTCGGGAACTGTGTGATTTTTCTTTGAAAAGAGATAGCCACCATGTATGAAGATAATGATGTATGTATAGGTCGATTGAAAGAAGGATGCATCAAAGGAGAATGAGAAAATTACATTTCACTAAAGTTCTTCTTCACACATGATCTTCAACAAAATGGTCAGATAGAAGTTCAAAAAATCTGTTCGAGTGATAATCTTATAGATTTATTCCCTAAGGCATTGCCAACATCAACATTTGAGAAGTTGAGATATAAGCGAGATATCAAGTAAAGCTTTCATGAGGGGGAGTGAAATACGCGTAGTACTCTTTTCCTTAACCATGATTTTGTCCCAATTGGGGTTTCCTGGTAAGATTTTTAATGAGGCAGCACTCAAGACGTATTATGAGATGTGTGTACTCTTTTTCCTTCATTAGACTTTTTCCCACTGAATTTTTTCAAGTAAGGTTTTAACGAGACACATGGGCTATGGACATCGAGTGTTATAAATCCATTGAATTGTGTGGATTGTCCATTAGATTTATTCAAGAGTTAATTAAATTCATATATGTATGCTTCCAAGGTGATAAGAACTTTTTTGGATAACTATGTATCTACTAGTTTGGTGACCTTTGGGAGTGATATCTCAACACTATAAATAGAGATATCATCCACCACTTGGGTGACACACTTGAATAGAACAAAAACTCTCTCCTTCATCTATACTTTTTGCCTTCTTCTCGTTATATACTTATATATCTGAAATTTTCCCTAAGTGGTTACTGAAAATTGTGCTTATACTTTATAAATTTTGTACTAGTTAAATTAATTTGTTTCAACTTTTATATTACTGTTTCTTTTCCTTCCCTTCTTTTCCACACTAGTCTAGGCAATTTAAACTACAACGTTTGGAAATGATTTCCCACCAAATTGAGTCACTTTTCCAACGTTCAAAATCGATCATTCATCTTCTCCAACTTCATTCTCTATTCATCAAAACAACAATTCATCACGACGAGTATCGTCTCTCCCAATTCATATCATTGTCTTCTTCAATATCTCTCCAATTCACCCGTACTATTTTCGATAATTCTCACATTATTCCATCAATCTTCGCATGGAACACAATGATGAGAGCATATTCCCAAGTAGAGTCTCTGAAGCTCTTTAAACAATATCAAGAGATTCGATTAAAACCAGATAGATTCACCTTTCCTATTGTGCTAAAGGTTTCTGGGCATTGTTTAATGATTGGAACAGGCGGATCGTTGCATTCGATGGCTGTGAAGTCGGGTTTTGGTTTAAATTTACATGTGAACAATACCCTTTTGAGAATGTATGCTGGATTTGGTGTGATCAGGTTTTGCAAGACAGGTGTTTGATGAAATGCTTGAGAGGGATATAGTTTCTTGGAGTTCAATGATGGATGCTTACGTGCATTGGTATGTATATTTGTTTAAGTTATTTGTCAAAAACACATATTAATTATTACTTTTATACGAATTTCACACCCCAATTATCACAATCTATGTATTATGGATCATATAGCCGACTTTAACTACTTGTGATTCAAGCATTATAGTAGTAACTGTTGTCTTATTATTTACAGTTTCTTCTTCTTTCTCTTTCTAAAAGATATTTCATGTATCTACTGATTACTTTGGAATCAGTACATTATTTATGATTTATGAACCCGGCAAGTGTATGAAGGCTGAGAGATTCTATAACATTATGTGGAAGTTGTTTAAGATGATTATTATAATGGGAGTGAATATAGTAGATTTTGAGCATGACAAGTCAAGTTTCGAGGAATTTGTAAGGGTTAATCGTCTTTTGATAGGCCTGACACATAATAGGTCACAATTTTTATGAACAATGCTAGCTTGTAACCTTGTTCGTTATCCTTAAGAAATTTGGTGCCATGGTAGTTATGGTTCTCTTGAGCAATATGTGTGATCTAATACTCTTGGTGAATTTTTTAAAATTCATCCCAGATGTCGATTGTGAATACTTGTTTTGTACCATAAGAAGAAACCAATATTACTATTACTTGGATATATTAGCTTGAATAAGGAGTTCCAAACTTGTTCACTAGTCTAACTTTTTCTTTTATTCCTTCTTGCTGCAATACTGCAATATATTGCTAAACGATGCCTAGGGTTCATATCTGAGAGGATCAATAAGCTTTTTAGCCTTTAAAATTGTGAAAGCTACATACACTCCTAAATGATCAAGGTTTAACAATGATGGAAATTTTCGGGGTTGGAATTTTTTCTTTTAAATTGGATAGGAGCATGTACTCCTGAAAAATAAGTGAGTAAAAATGAATAAAAATTTCATGGTTTAGATTTCGTTATTTATCTTGGAAAGGTCCCGATGATACTATTTAAAATGGGGAATTAACAAAGAAGGAAAACTTTCATGGTTGAGATGCGTGCAACACTCCCAGCCTCTTGTATTTAGGTGTGCTGTCTCACTGCTGTATTTGTTTACTTTTGCATACATCAGAGCATGTTAGTTTTTTTTTTTTTTGTAATTCTGGAATCTGTATGTACATTCATGTCTAATAAACCACTGAGCTTTGAAACCCAATTTTTGCAAACCAATCTTTGGACTTTTTACCTACAAAACTTTGGGAAAGAGGAAGCTAGATCGTGGGTCCAATGGTCATGAGTATTCTAAAATTAACAAGCTAATTCTAACACTGCTGCTGTTTAGTTATCCTGATTGCATATGGATGGATTCTCATGTCATATTCTGTCTGCAATTTAGACCTGAAAAATAAAGAGAAATCCTAAAATTAAGTTTCTTTTGAGATAAACTTCGAATTAAACGTTGAAAGGACAACAACTTTATAATGATACTATAGTTAGTTTGTCTTTCCCATGGTAGAGTGTAAGGGGCTTTGCATTTATAAATAGGAAATAGGGAGCAATAGACAAAATATAAGCAGGCCTGACTTTCTCCTGATGAAGTCTCCAAACATTTTGCTATTGTTCCTCATAGTTGAAGTAATGACAACGATTCTACTTGTTCTCCCTACAGGGTCTCCAACCGTTTTGTCAATACTTTCCCGTCTTATTTAATTTCATTTGATATCATAAAAGTGTGATTCAGGATGTCACCTAAGTGGATTCTATAAATTTCTTAAGTCAAGTTCCGCTTCATGTGATATGATCATTTTTTTCATATAGTGAATCAATTCTTTTATAGACGTAGAGAACATGAATAGTTTGTACCTGATCATATAGAAGGACCAGTTTAATGGGTTTTTATGTTCGCTTTTCATCCCTTTTTGGCATGCAAATGAATATTTGCTACCTTGACCTCTCTTTTTGTGTAAGAGGTCTATTAATATGATTGTCTTTCCTGCTTTCTTTTCCTGTTTAACTTTTACTGTGAGGTTTTTGCTTTCTGTCTGGCTTTTCAAAGTCATAATAGTCAATGTTTTCGTAGATATCTTAGTAACTTGCCTTCAGATGCTCTGCTCTTGTTCCAATGTATGAAGCTAGCAAATGAAAAGCCAAATTCTGTCACTTTGGTTAGGTTGCTGGGGCATGTACTCGTATCCTTAATATCAGATTAGGTAAATGTATTCATTCGCACATTCTTACCAGTGGTATTGAACTACATGTTGAGCTGGAAACAGCCCTCCTGGGCATGTATGCAAAATGTGGTCATATACAGCAAGCTTTCCAAATATTCAATTCGATGGATGCTAAAAATCTGCAGACCTGGACCATCATGATTTCTGGTCCTGCTGATCATGGACATGGAGAAGAAGCTGTGTCCTTGTTTGCCAGAATGGAACAATTTGGCTTTAGGCCGGATTGCTTATCATTTTCTGCAATCTTATATGCTTGTAGTCATATTGGCTTTGTTGATGCGGGCCATGAATATATTGAAAAAATGGCAAGTATTTATAACATTAGGCCAACTATGGAACATTACGGATGCATGGTGGATATGTTTGGACGTGCTGGAGAATTAGAAGAAGCTTATGATATTATAAGGAGCATACCTACAGAGCCTAATTCTGTGATATTGAGGAGTTTCATTAGTGCTTGTAAGCATCATGGTCGTAATCCTTGCGTAGAAGAAAATGTAAGGGAGATTCTCCTCAAAATAGAGCCTGATCTCGGATCAAACTATGTACTTGCATCTTGTTTGTCTTATCTTTTTGGTTATTGCAGCGATGCGAACAGCCTAAGATCGACTATGAAAGCAAAAGGGATAAAGAAATATCCTGGCAGCAGTTGGGTGCAGTCGCTTGATAGTCCTTCCGAAGGAAGCAGTTGAAGGATCTGGTAGTAATGTTTCTGTTTATGCCAATAGAAGAGGCAATTCAGATCACAGGAATGAAGGAATGGAGGCACTGTTACATTCCAAAGATGAGAGAACACTATCAATGGTGGAGGAAAATAAATTGCTTCTTTTTGGGTAATACCACCAGGCTGAGGTACAAGTTTAGGGGAACTGTTGCTTTGACCATTGGAACAGGGTCACACCGAAGTTCCTAACATTCTTTCATAATTTTGAATAACTTGAAAAATGAAGATTACATTGTGAGGTAATTTTGATTTGTAGCTCATGGGATATGACATTTGAGAGGAACTCCACAAATTGGTATACTTCTGGAAGAGGAAAAGCCGTGCTCTGTCAGAGCCACAAATTGGTATTCATCACGACCACTATCGTCTCTCCCAATTCATATCATTATCTTCTTCAATATCCCTCCAATTCACCCGTATCATTTTTGATTATTCTCACATTATTCAATCAATCTTCGCATGGAACACAATGATAAGAGCATATTCCCAAATAAAGTCTTTGAAGCTCTTTAAACAGTTTCAAAAAATTGGATTAAAACCAGATAAATTCACATGCCCTGTTGCGCTAAAGGTTTGTGGGCATTGTTTGATGATTGGAACTGGTGGATCATTGCATTCCATGGCTGTGAAGTCGGGTTTCGGTTCAGATTTACATGTGAACAATACACTTTTGAGAATGTATACAGGATTTGGTGTGATCAGGTTGGAAAGACTGGTGTTTGATGAAATGCTTCAGAGGGATATAGTTTCTTGGAGTTCAATGATGGCTACTTACGTTCATTGGTATGTATATTTGTTTCAGTTATTTGTCAAAAACACATGAGTTTTTTCTTTTATGCGAATTTCACACCCCAATTATCACAATCTATGTATTAGGGATCATATAGCTGACTTTAACTGCTTGTGATTCAAGCATTATAGTAGTAATTGTTGTCTTATTATTTACAGTTTCTTCTTCTTTCTCCTCCTAAAAGATATTTCATGTATCTACTGATTACTCTGGAATCAGTACATTATTTATGATTTATGAACACGGCAAGTGTGTAAAGGCTAGGAGATTCTATAGCATTATGTGGAAGTTTTATAAGATGATCATTATAATGGGAGTGAGTAGAATTACCCAAATCTTTAGTAGATTTTGAGTATGACAAGTTTACTACTTTGTGGAAACGAGTTCATGTATCGAGGAATTTGTAAGTTAAACGTCTTTTGATAGGTCTGACACATAAAAGATCTCAATTTTTATGAACAATGCTAGCTTGTAACCTTGTTCTTTATCCTTCAGAAATTTGGTGCCATGGTATTTGTGGTTATCTTGAGCAATATCTGTGATCTAATACTCTTGGTGAACTTTTTAAAATTCATCCCAGATGTCGATTGTGAATACTTGTTTTGTACCATAAGAAGAAACCAGCATTACTATTACATGGATATATTAGCTTGAATAAGGAGTTCCAAACTTGTTTTCTAGTCTAACTTTTTCTCTTTTTCCTTCTTGCTGCAATACTGCATTATATTGTTAAACGATGCCTAGGGTTCATATCTGAAAGGATCAATAAGCTGTTGAGCCTTTAAAATTGTGAAAGCTACATACACTCCTAGATGATCAGGGATTAACAATGATGGAAATTTCGGGGTTGGAATTTTTTTCTTTTAAATTGGAAAGGAGCATGTACTCCTGAAAAAAAAGGGAGTAAAAATGAAGAAAAATTTCATGGTTTAGATTTCGGTATTTATCTTGGAAAGGTCCCAATGACACTCTTTAAGATGGGGAATTAACGAAGAAGGAAAACATTCATGGTTGAGATGCGTCCAACACTCCCAGCCTCTTGTATTTAGGTATGCTGGTCTCACTGTTGTATTTGTTTACTGTTGCATACATCAGAGTTCGTTAGTTTTTTTTTTTTTTTTTTAAATTCTGGAATCTCTATGTTCATTCATGTCCAATAAACCACTGAGCTTTGAAACCCAATTTTTGCAAACCAATCTTTGGACTTTTTACCTACAAAACTTTTGGAAAGAGGAAGCTAGATCGTGGCTCCAATGGTCATGAGTATTCTAAAACTAACAAGCTAAGGTGGATTATGGACAATAATTTGGTCTAATAGTCTAACACTGCTGCTGTTTAGTTGTCTGGATTGCATATGGATGGATTCCCATGTCAAATTCTGTCTGCAATTTAGACCTGAAAAATAAAGAGAAATCCTAAAATTAAGTTTCTTTTGAGATAAAATTTGAATTAAACGTTGGATGGACAACAACTATATAATGATACTATGGTTAGTTTGTCTTTCCCATGGGAGAGTACAAGGGACTTTGGATTTATTAATAGGGAATAGGGAGCAATAGACAAAATATAAGTAGGCTTGACTTTCTTCCGATGAAGTCTCCAAACATTTCTCTATTGCTCCTCATAGTTGAAGTAATGACAACAATTCTACTTGTTCTCCCTGCAGGGGTCTCCAACCGTTTTGTCAATACTTTCCGTCTTATTCAATTTCATTTGATATCATAAAAGTGTGATTCAGGATGTCATCGAAGTGAATTCTATAAATTTCTTAAGCAAGTTCCGCTACATGTGATATGCCCATTTTTTTCATATAGTGAATCAATTCTTTTATAGACGTAGAAGAAGATGAATAGTTTGTACCTGATCATATAGAGGGACCAGTTTAATGGGCTTTTATGTTCTCTTTTCATCCCTTTTTGGCATGCAAATGAATATTTGCTACCTTGACCTCTCTTTTTGTGTAGGAGGTCTATTAATATGATTGTCTTTCCTGCTTTCTTTTCCTGTTTAACTTTTTACTGTCAGGTTTATGCTTTCTGTCTGGCTTTTCAAAGTCATAATAGTCAAATGTTTTCCTGGATATCTCAGTAACTTGCCTTCAGATGCTCTGCTCCTGTTCCAATGTATGAAGCTAGCAAATGAAAAGCCAAATTCTGTCACTTTGGTTAAGTCGTTTTGTTATCATCAATCTGATCCGTTACATTTGTCATTATTTTTTCTGTATCTTCTTCCTAACTCTGTTCTTCATTTTTACTACTAATAGTTGTTACTTCAATTACTTTGTGTATTTTGCTGATTATGTTTCTTTGATCTTAACAATGATTAAAAACTGCTGACCCGGGTTGGAAATATGGGAAAAGAACAAGTGGGACCAATAGGGCCGCAGTTGAGTGTAACTTTTGTAAAAAAGTTACTAATGGCGGAATCTTTCGTCACAAACAACACCTGATTGGTACTTTCAAGGACGTCACACGGTGTGAACAGTGCCCGAATGCTGTAAGGGAAGAAATGAAAAAATATGTTGATGAAAAGAAGGAACAAAAACGTCAGGCTTTACTTCAATCGGATGTGACTAATATTGGTGATGATAAAGATGAAGATATTGAAGAAGGTGAAGCTACTGAATAGTTACTTCCTTCAAAATCATGAAAATAGTCATAGAATGCAATAATCATAGAACCATCATCTTCCTCAACTTCATCAACTAGGCATGTAGCTACTTCTTTTCCCGTCCTTTGTAAGCATTTAGTATTCCCCCTTAAACCATAATGGTTTCTATGATTGTTGCATTCTATGACTGTTTTCGTGATTTTGAAGGAAGTGACTATTTAGTAGCTTCACCTTCTTCCATATCTTCATCTTTATCATCACCACTATTAGTCACATCCGATTGAAGTAAAGCCTGACGTTTTTGTTCCTTCTTTTCATCAACATATTTTTTCATTTCTTCCCTTACAACATCCAGGCATTGTTCACATCGTGTGATGTCCTTGCAAGTACCAATCAGGTGTTGTTTGTGACGAAAGATTCCACCATTAGCAACTTTTTTACAAAAGTTACACTCAACTGCGGCCCTATTGGTCTCACTTGTTCTTTTCCCATATTTCCAACCCGGGTCAGCACTTTTTAATCGCTGTTAAGATCAAAGAAACATAATCAACAAGATAAACAAAGTAATTGAAGTAACAACTATTAGTAGTAAGAATGAAGAACAGAGTTTGGAAGAAGATACAGAAAAAATAATGACAAATGTATCAGATCAGTTGGGATATGACATTTGAGAGGAACTCCACAAATTGGTATACTTCTGGAAGAGGAAAAGTCGTGCTCTGTCAGAGCCACAAATTGGTATTCATCATGACCACTATCGTCTCTCCCAGTTCATATCATTATCTTCTTCAATATCCCTCCAATTCACCCGTACAATTTTTGATAATTCTCACATTATTCAATCAATCTTCGCATGGAACACAATGATGAGAGCATATTCCCAAGTAGAGTCTCTGAAGCTCTTTAAACAGTTTCAAAAAATCGGATTAAAACCAGATAAATTCACATTCCCTGTTGAGCTAAAGGTTTCTGGGCATTGTTTGATGATTGGAACTGGTGGATCATTGCATTCCATGGCTGTGAAGTCAGGTTTCGGTTAAGATTTACATGTGAACAATACACTTTTGAGAATGTATGCAGGATTTAGTACGATCAGGTTTGCAAGACAAGTGTTTTATGAAATGCTTGAGAGGGATATAGTTTCTTGGAGTTCAATGATGGCTGCTTATGTTCATTGGTATGTATATTTGTTTCAATTATTTGTCAAAAACACATGAATTATTTCTTCTATGCGAATTTCACACCCCAATTATCACAATCTATGTATTAGGGATCATATAGCTGACTTTAATTACTTGTGATTCAAGCATTATAGTAGTAATTGTTGTCTTATTATTTACAGTTTCTTCTTCTTCTTTCTCCTTTTGAAAGATATTTCATGTATCTACTGATTACTCTAGAATCAGTACATTATTTATGATATGTGAACCCGGCAAGTGTTGAAGGCTGGGAGATTCTATAACATTATGTGGAAGTTGTTTAAAATCATTATTATAATGGGAGTCAATAGAGTAGATTTTGAGCATGGCAAGTCAAGTATCGAGGAATTTGTAAAGGTTAATCGTCATTTGATAGGCCTGACACATAATAGGTCACAATTTTTATGAACAATGCTAGCTTGTAACCTTGTTCGTTATGCTTCAGAAATTTGGTGCCATGGTATTTATGGTTCTCTTGAACAGATATCTGTTATCTAATACTCTTGGTGAACTTTTTAAAATTTATCCCAGATGTCGATTGTGCATACTTGTTTTGTACCATAAGAAAAACCAGTATTACTATTACTTGGATATATTAGCTTGAATAAGGAGTTACAAAGTTGTTCACTAGTCTAACTTTTTCACTTTTTCCTTCTTGCTGCAATACTGCAATAGATTGTTTAACGATGCCTAGGCTTCATATCTGAAAGGATCAATAAGATTTTGAGCCTTTTAAATTGTGAAAGCTGCATACACTCCTAAATGATCAGGGATTAACAATGATGGAAATTTTCGAGGTTGGAATTTTTTCTTTTAAATTCGAAAGGAGCATGTACTCCTGAAAAATAAGGGAGTAAAAATGAAGAAAAAATTCATGGTTTAGATTTCGTTATTTATCTTGGAAAGGTCCCGATGATACTCTTTAAATTGGGAAATTAACAAAGAAGGAAAACTTTCATGGTTGAGATGCGTGCAACACTCCCAGCCTCTTGTATTTAGGTATGTTGGTCTCACTGCTGTATTTGTTTACTTTTGCATACATCAGAGCATGTTAGTTTTTTTTTTATTTCTGGAATCTCTATGTACATTCATGTCCAATAAACCACTGAGCTTTCAAACCCATTTTCCGCAAACCAATCTTTGGACCTTTTACCTACAAAACTTTTGGAAAGAGGAAGCTAGATCGTGGCTCCAATGGTCATGAGTATTCTAAAATTAACAAGCTAAGGTGGATTATGAACAGTAACTTGGTCTAATAGTCTATCACTGCTGCTGTTTAGTTGTCCAGATTGCATATGGATAGATTCTCATGTCAAATTCTGTCTGCAATTTAGATCTGAAAAATAAAGAGAAATCCAATAATTAAGTTTCTTTTGAGATAAACTTTGAATTAAATGTTGAAAGGACAACAACTTTATAATGATACTATGGTTAGTTTGTCTTTCCCATGGTAGAGTATAAGGGGCTTTGCATTTATAAATAGGGAATAGGGAGCAATAGACAAAATATAAGCAGGCCTGACTTTCTCCTGATGAAGTCTCCAAACATTTCGCTATTACTCCTCATAGTTGAAGTAATGAAAACGAATCTACTTGTTCTCCCTGCAGGGTCTCCAACCGTTTTGTCAATACTATCCCGTCATATTCAATTTCATTTGATATCATAAAAGTGTGATTCAGGATGTCAACTAAGTGAATTCTATAAATTTCTTAAGTCAAGTTCCGCTACATGTGATATGCTCATTTTTTTCATATAGTGAATCAATTCTTTTATAGACGTTGAGAACATGAATAGTTTGTACCTGATCATATAGAGTGACCTGTTTAATGGCTTTTATGTCGCTTTTCATCCCTTTTTGGCATGCAAATGAATATTTGCTACCTTGACCTCTCTTTTTGTGTAGGAGGTCTATTAATATGATTGTCTTTCCTGCTTTCTTTTCCTGTTTATCTTTTACTGTGAGGTTTTTGCTTTCTGTCTGGTTTTTCAAAGTCATAATAGTCAATGTTTTCGTAGATATCTCGGTAACTTGCCTTCAGATGCTCTGCTCCTGTTCCAATGTATGAAGCTAGCAAATGAAAAGCCAAATTTTGTCTCTTTTGTTAGCTTGCTGGGGGCATGTACTCATATCCTGAATATCAGATTAGGTAAATGTATTCACTTGCACATTGTTACCAGTGGTATTGAACTACATGTTGAGCTGGGAACAACCCTCCTGGGCATGTATGCAAAATGTGGTCATATACAGCAGGCTTTCCGCATATTCAATTCGATGGATGATAAAAATCTGCAGACCTGGACCATCATGATTTCTGGTCTTACTGATCATGGACATGAGGAAGAAGTTGTGTCCTTGTTTGCCAGAATGGAAGAATCTGGCTTTAGGCCGGACAGCTTATCATTTTCTGCAATCTTATATGCTTGTAGTCATATTGGCTTTGTTGATGCGGGCCGTGAATATTTTGAAAAAATGGGAGGTTTTTATGACATCAGGTCAACTATGGAACATTACGGATGCATGGTGGATATGTTTGGACGTGCTGGAGAATTAGAAGAAGCTTATGATATTATAAGGAGCATGCCTACAGAGCCTAATTCTGTGATATTGAGGAGTTTCATTAGTGCTTGTAAGCATCATGGTCATATTCCTTGCGCATAAGAAAATATAAGTGAGATTCTCCTCAAAATAGAGCCTGATCTCGGATCAAACTATGTACTTGCATCTAGTTTGTCTTATCTTTTTGGTTATTTCAGCGATGCGAACAACCTAAGATCGGCTATGAAAGCAAAAGGGATAAAGAAATATCCTGGCAGCAGTTGGGTGCAGTCGCTTGATAGTCCTTCCGAAGGAAGCAGTTGAAGGATCTGGTAGTAATGTTTCTGTTTATGCCAATAGAAGAGGCAATTCAGATCACAGGAATGAAGGAATGAAGGGACTGTTACATGCCAAAGACGAAAGAACACTATCAATGGTGGAGGAAAATGAATTGCTTCTTTTTGGGTAATACCACCAGGCTGAGGTACACGTTTAGGGGAGTTGTTGCTTTGACCATTGGAAGAGGGTCACACTGAAGTTCCTAACATTCTTGCATAATTTTGAATAACTTGAAAAATGAATATTACATTGTGAAGTGATTTTAATTTGTAGCTCATGGGATATGACATTTGAGAGGAACTCCACAAATTGGTATACTTCTGGAAGAGGAAAAGTCGTGCTCTGTCAGAGCCACAACTCTGTTATCCTTCTCAAATTATTTCTAACAGTCAATCATGCCTAGATATTGGACTAGTTGGGATCAGCTTTATGAGTCTCCTATATCCATTCTACCTTATTTGGGGCCATTCTTTTCTATACTGGTAAATGATTTGTTTTCTCCATAAACTACTCTTTCTTTTCAAAATATATGGTTAAGGTTAATCTTGGAATTCTATTCAGAAGTTGGGATGCCCTTAAAGTGGCAACTCAGCATGGCCTGAAACTTTGGTTAAAAACTATGAGGTATTCCCATGGGGAAACAAATTCAAAATCTTTTATGAATGTCAAGACTCAAGTCCTTTGCCTTGAGATCTGGAAATTTAAATTAAACCAAATGGTATCTTCATTTATCTGGTAGTTTAACTGTAATTTCTGAAAGGAAGGAGAAGAAAGCAGTGAACATATCATGCTGGAGTAGTTTTTATTGTAAGCAAAATATGGAAAACGAAGCTTTGGTAGTTGTACTACTCAAAGTAGCAAGTACATTTGGGTTGATATAATCTATGAAAAGAGAGCATGGAAAATCATCTGACTTCCATTGCACCTGCATCAACATGTGTCTGCTTTTAAGTTATTCCCCTAAATGCTTTGAAAGTACAATCACTCACACATCCATTTGCATGTTATTTTTTGGAGCTTGACTTGAAGCCATCAGGAAAGGTTCATGCTCTGTGTACTCTGTAGCTGTCGATCCTCCATGTCCTTCACATTCCATAATTTTGGTATGACTAAGCTTTTCTTAGAATACTCAACCGCCATGGGTTAGTGAGGTAACTGTGGATATTTATCACAACAGAAAAGAACCACTTGACTGAAATCCATATTCAATATTTAATTAACGTTCTGGTCTCATTTGCTTAATCTTATGGATCCATTCATTTGTATAATGCTGTTAATGCCAATATCAAATGAACCTAGCTTGGTGGAAACCTCTTCGCTGTGTATTAGATCACTTGCATATGAAAAAATTTCGAGCTTCCTATTAGTTCATGAACAATATACCGTACTGGATTGCTAATGTATTTCATCTGAGATCATCCAGCACTCTACATTATTGGAAGCAGCTAGCCTGTGATCTCAAGCTGATCCTGTCTTGTTGTCAATCATTTTGAAGACTTCTCCTCATTTGAATGGTGACGATCCTTATATGAGATGAGATATGAAAAGTTATTCACGCATGTTAGAAAGGTTGAGCTAGCTGGGACGTGAAGAAGGTGATCTATCAACATGGAGAACCTGACATCTGGTGGAGCCGCGTGAAGAAATTAGAGAATCTCTAGAAGGTATGTCTATATGTTAGAATGGGGTTCTATCCACAAGGAAAAACAATCAGCAAATCTCTAAACAACCATTATCATTGTTTAACATGGCATAAATTCAATTGTTTTACCATTGATATACTGGTGTATCAATTCATGTTTCTCGAATATGCATTAGGTTTTTGATGTATGAGATACATTACATCTTGTTTTCTTCCGAAAAAGGCATTCTGATTAATTATTAATCAAAGGAATGTTTTTAGTAGATCATGAATTAAAGATGGGGGGATCTATTTTCCACTCCATAGCATTAGACATAGAACCTAAAGCCCGAGCTAGCTAATGGGCACATTGGTTCGCTGGTAAAAGACGAGGAATTAGAAGTAAAGCCACACATGAGTGCCATACAATCTTGAATAATAATATAAAAAAAAACTAGGAGTTGTTGTAAGATTTTTCTGATCAATCTCCACAATACTTGTTATTGATGAAAAATGTTCCTTTAGCGAGCTTACTGCTTCTCGAACACCCAAAGCCTCAACCACATGGGAGTTATGAGGCGTATCTAATCAACTAGAGTGACCTCTCATGAAGTTTCCATGAGAATCACGGACTAGCATGTCTGACTCTGCTCCTACCAAAGTAAGGTCAAAAGAAGCATCAAGGTTTCACTTGAGGATATTCTCATTAGGAGGAAACAATCTAATTGTACCAAACCCTAACTCGGGACTCCGACTCGAGTCTCAACCCTGAACCAAGATTCTTAGCCTGACTCGAAATCTAAACCTAACTCAAGATTCGAGCCTTGAGACCTAGGATCTAAGCCCCAATCCTCGGCCTCGACCTAGTTACTAGGACACGACACCCAAAACTTGATCCTGACCCAAGCCTCGAGGCCTAAACCACGAGACCCACCCTTCGACACTAACTCGAGATTCAACTAGGAACTCAAGCACTTATCCTCTAGAAAGATTCGATATCTAACTCTGACCTTAACCCGAGACCCAATCCACGAGATTTGAAACCTAAAACCTAACCTTTAGTCGCGACTAGATCTCGAGACTCGACCCCGATCCATATTAAAAATCAACGTGAAGTTTTAGCAGGAAACCTAAATTAAAGTAAATCTTTAAAATGTGCTAGAGTTTGACAAAATTTAGAGATCAAGTTACAAATGAGTTATTTTGGTTAGATTAAGAGGGTCAACTCGATATGAAGTTATCTTGTGCTCAAGATTTTGGGTGAATTAGGTGGACCACCAATTTTCAGGCCATATTTGACACCGGTATGTAAGTGTGTGGACCAAAAAATGGGCTAAATTATATGATTATTCCCCAGAAACTCTATTTACTTCAAGGAATACTTTATTATTTCTACTAGTAATATAATAAGAGGTTAGGAAGCAGGTCATGGACGACATGCCTGTTTCTAGATGAGGGCAAGGCAGTAATTTTCTACTTGGTTGTGTGTTTTTGTCATGACCCAAAATCGGATGTGATGGCACTTGGCTTATCCCACCAAGACAGGTTAGCCTAAACCCAAATACGATAAGGTGAATGTGGAAGTTTAAACAAAATAAGGAACCAAGTATAACACAAACATGCAGAAACATAATATAACTCAAAATACCCCCAAAACCTAGTGTCACGTGTACAAGCCTCTAAGTATTACAATAGATTCAAAGAAGTACAAGTCTAAATGTCTTTGTTGCTAGAGCAGAAAAAGAACATAATAAAACAGTAAGAGGTTTTCGCCGATATGATAAACAACTACCTCAGAACTCTCCATAGTAAGCCTCAGATGTAAAAGAGAAGAAGGAATAATCACGATGATCCGGGCTCGTACCCTACACAAGTGTAGAAGCAAGAGAGTGAGTACCAAACAACATGGTACTCAACAAATAAACGACTAACTCAAGGTAAAGCAATACAGAATACATGTATTCCCAACACTCCAACCGAACCTCCACAACTACAACCTGCACATAATCAGTCCAACCTAACAACTCACATTTATATAGAACATAAACATGTATAGCAACACTTTAAATGTATACAGGTCACCAATACAGAAGTTCATGTTCATCAACCACAAGTTCCATAACAAGCACTCACAAGTCACAAGGTCTACAAACGGTAATGATGTGCAATGTAATGAAATTAAATGTCAAATATAATAATGCATGTCTTTCATAACGATACACACCCATTGAATATCAGGCAAGGACCCATGGGGGACTCACAAGGTCCATGTATTCGCTAGAATCATTTTCCCTCGGCATAGTCATCAATCAGTGGAACTATTTCCCCTCGACATAATTATCAAAATAAGTCTCAACACAATGTTTCAGAACAATGCAAATAGGCATGTTCACACAAAAATGAGAAGATGGCAATTTCCATATCAATACAAAATCCATATCAACACAATCATGATACATCATCAATAATGAATCAAGATAATCTTTCAAATCACCCACAACACATAACACATCATTATACCATCAAGTTGCGTTTTATTTCCCATTTTCATCACTAGAATCATTCGGTATGAATATGTGACCACAAATATCAAACCCTTCACCACTTCCGATTACTACCCAACACATACAATAAGGGATACACGATTCTATATACTAAACAAAGGGTCAAAAAGTCCACATGTCTCGAACAAACAATCAATCACCCCTGCACTTGAGTTTTCCCTTCAGGTAGAGCCACATAATCCACACCAACTAATGAAATATAGAATACCCATAAGAAAATATGAACAACAACACATATAATGCTGATTTTGAAAATTTGGTCCGTAATGACCCAAAAAGTCAATCCTGAGGGCTAGGGTCAAATACAGAATTTTGTAAGAAATCATGGTACCCAAAGATTTTAGAACTCATTAGTGAAAACCACATTGAAAAATGAGTTGAAATCATGCTCAAAATTCTAATTACTTAGAACACAAGTTCATGAGAAAAACTCCCAAAACTCGGATCCGAAACTCCAACTTAAATCTGAAATATTTTTTAAAACAGATCTTACCCATGCTTAGGAAAGTTCTACTATGAATCTTCCGACTTAATTCTGGAAAGGATATTTCAGACTCAATCAAATCATCAAAACACCCAAAAAAGGTCACCTTAACCCAATGTTGACCAAATTCAACTTTAACTTAAGAATATTCAAATTTCCAAATAATGACAGGAAACTCATCCAAAAGTTTTGGGAACTAAACCAAACCTTCAACTAGACCAAATATCCCCATTTAGACCTAGTGGAATCATTAAGACTAAAAAATGACCTTTCTAACCTCAAACGTTAACTAAAGTTAAACTTTAGCCTTCACTTTCTCCATATCTCGTCTAATGGCTCAAAATCAAACCAAAAGACTTGAGACTCAAACCAACAATACAACTAGACCAAAGACCACATTTCGGAGCTACTGGAGCTGTCAGAATTCCATTCCGAGCTTGCTATCACCAAATGTTGACTTTGGCCAACTAATTCAACTTTGAAAATACAAACTCTTCCAAAACTCATCTAAATACCTCAAGACCTGAGCCAATAGTCCTACTAACCCAAAATTCACGTTTCAGAGCTCATGGAACTGAAAAAATTCCATTCTGAGGCTTGCAACTCCGGTTGTTACCAAAAACCACTTCTAACAACTTGAACTCTCCAAAACTCTAAAACTTTGAAATATCATAACTTTACAATCAAATTTCAAAACCAACTTTGTAAACTGATCAAACAAGGCTCGGGATAACTATTGGGAGGGGTAAAACAATAATTTTCTAAAAATTTCCAAAAACAACCTTCAGGGTCATTACTTTATCCACCACTAAAAATTTCCAAGAACGACCATGGGAGAGCGTAACCATGAACTTCATCAATTCCTTACCCAAGTCTGACGGGTATGGAACGATAATGGTCGTGGTGGACAGATTTTGAAAGTATGCTACTTTCATGCCCGCCACAGCTGGTTGTACCACTAAGGAGGCTGCCAGACTATTCTTCAAGAATGTGGTGAAGTATTGGGGGCTGCCTAGAAATATTATCAACGATCGAGACCCCCGCTTCATTGAGAACTTTTGGAGGGAACTATTTGAGATACTTGGCACGGAGCTTCACTTCTCCAAAAGTTTCCATGCGCAGACCGATGGCCAAACCGAGTGTGTTAATGCCTTACTAGAGTGCTATCTTAGGCACTATGTTAGTGCGCACCATAAGGATTAGGCAAGGCTCCTCGACATGGCACAATTCTCTAATAACTTGCAACAATATGAGTCCACTTAGTGCACACCATTCGAGTTGAAGACTGGCCAACAACCCCAAACTCCACATTCTCTGTCGGCCGCTTTCAAGGGGAAGAGTTTGGGATCCTACCATCTTGCCAAAGGATGGGAGGAACAACTCGACACTGCCAAGTCCTACTTGAACAAGGCAGCCAAAACGATGAAGAAATTTGCCGACCGCAAGCGGCTTCCCATAGATTACCAAGTTGGGGACATGGTCTTGGTGAAGTTCAACCCAAGACAATTTAAAGCACTAAGGGGTATTCATTAGAACTTAGTGCGTAAGTATGAGGATCCGTTTAAGATCATTGCCAGGTAGGCAAGATGTGGAGTTGACTTCACATTTCAAGATCCATCCGGTCTTTCATGCAAGCGTCCTCAAGCCATATCATGAGGACAAGGATGATCCTAGCCGAAATCAGTCGAGACGGGCGCCCATAACTGTCACTACCTCGCATGATCGAAAAATCGAGTCAATCATAGACTACAAAGCGAAGAGGAAGCGAGGCCAACAAGCCAGTGCCATGTTTCTTGTTGATTGGAAGGGACAAACTCTGGAGGAGGCCACATGGGAGAGATATGAAGACTTGTGGCATCTTAAGAACCAAATCCGGGAGTTCTTGTAGTAGTGTGCCACGGTCCTGACATCAACAGGTGGGGGAGAGTGTCATGTCTCGCCACTTTGCTTCTTAAATTCGGCACCAGAATAGGGGAGAAGACTCTAGAGTTATGGAGAGGCTTATGGAGAACTCTAGAACCCCCCAGATATTTTCAAGAAGGCTTAGAATTTCCTAGAAAATGTAGAGAATTCTAGAATGTGGATTAAAGTGTAAATATTGTAGGGACTTGTAAAGTAATTATTATTTACACTTAGGCCCTTAGGGAGTAGTATAAATAGAGGGCCTCCCATTTGCAAAATCATCTCTCAAGTTGTAAAGCATTCCACAAGTAATACAAAAGCTTCTTCCAAAGCTCTCTAAGTCTTTCTAAGTCTTTCTTTACATTCTCTTAGCGATCAAGTTTCAAAGGGCTTACTTGAGCTTACAAGACCGTGAAAGATTCGTGAGTAAGTTTTCGAGTGCCGCACGAACATTAGTCAGACTCTAAGTCCGTGACAAAAGGCTTTCAATAAAAATCTCATCAACTAGGGTTCATGCGAAATATAAGCATTAACAATAAATCAAGGATATCAATGCATATAATCTTGCAATATCATAATATAAGATTTTAGAATTCGGTACAAGAATATAGCTCATATCAAGAGTTCCATAAAACTTAGGGCAGAAACCTAGACTGAACTTTTCATTGACTGAATTTAGATGTAGGGCTTAAAGATGAACTAGTCCAACACTATGAATAGCCTTACATATTTGGAAGAACAAAATTTTTGAAGAAGTTTTAAGAAAATCTTGATTGGAAGACTTGAAACCCTAGCTTTTGTCTTGCTTGTGGTTTTCTTGAAGATGAAGAGTGGAGAAGAATCTTGGATTGAAAGTCTTAGGATTCTTAAAGTGAATCTTGAACTTGGAGCCTTTAGATCTCCAAAAATTGGAGAAATCCTTTCTTGGAGTTCTTGATCTTCAGAAGAATGAGAATTGGAGGTTTTGAGAGTTGATAAACGTATAATAATGTTATTAGGTTGTAATATGAACTTAAGGAAGTTGATAAACGTATAATAATGTTTTTAGGAACGTAAGAAAACCATAAAAATAAAAGATAATGACCTTTTAATGAATCCCGTCGACCAAATCAGTGATTTGGAAGTCTCCTCGCCAAAATACTCGTCGGGTCGCCCAATGGGACTTTAGATCACCCAAATAGACAACAACCTAAGGTTTCAGGACATTTCGAAGATTTTCCAAACTATTCGACGTATCGCAGATTGAGCAGGTGACCTTTTGGTGGCATTTGAAAGAAGATTCATAGACCTATAATTTGATAGGTCATATGCCACCTAATCATTTATATGCTGAGAGATATGAGTGTTTGAAGTTGACCTTATATGAACTCATGCGAGAACTTAGCGAACAATAATTCTTTGAACTTGGCTTGGTGTTTGAGGTCTTTTATGACCCTAGATCACTTTAGATACTTTTTATACACTTAATAAAGGAATATAACACATGAACAAGTAGGACATCACTCGACAAGCTCATATACTTACGACGAATGATTCAGATTTTAAGGGTAGAGTAGCGAGGTGTTACAAAATGATTTGAGTCTTAGCTTAGAAATTTTTGGGGTGTTACACCTGCACTCTTGAAAATAAAGGGAGTAAAAGTGAAGAAATATTCATGGCTGAGATTTTGGTATTTAGCTAGAAAAGGTCCCGATCACACTGTTTAAAATGAGGAATTAACTGTCATACCCCGTATCTGAAAACAGACCAAACCAGCAGATTTCCAGAAGTTGCAGGTGCAACCCACTGTTGCCACCCACGGATCGTAGGGTGACCCACGGCTCGTTCTGGTGGTCCGTCGATGGCCACCTACAACCCTCCCCAGAAACTCAGACAAAAACCTTTCTAAGGCATGACCCACGGTCGGACAAGATGAATTGTGGATCACTCCACGGATCGTCGATCCGTTCGTAGGTCAAGACCCTCAGGACTTCTTAGAAACTGGTCCCTGAAGTCGATCGACGGTCGGACAGGACGGATCGTGGATCAGTCGACGGACCGTCGATCCTTCCGTAGGTCAAGATCCTCAGGACCCCTCAGAACCTAGTCTCTAAAGTTGATCGACGGACTGACAGGACAGATCGTGGATCAGTCCATGGATCGTCGTTCCGTCCGTAGGTGGCTTCAGCAGATTTTAAGTCAGGGGTCATTTGGTCTTTTCCCCTATGCGTTGGACACCTAAACTACGTCGTTTAACCCCTAAACTACGTGGTTTTGGTTAGTTTTAGCCTAGTAAATTAATTAGAACCTAACCTAATCAGTTATTCACCAAAAATTCATCAAACTTATATCAAAATAGAGGAGGAAGTCGAGCAGCTCTAGTTGAAGAACACAAGGAGTTTTCATCAGTTCCAGCCCCAAAATCGAAAGATTTCTCCGTGAATTTCGTCAGCAGGTATGTGGAATTTCACTAATGGGTCCTTTCACCCATTAGGTCCCTAGATTTTCAGTCAGAATCTTGATTCCTTTAATATTATCTAGACCTAGGGTTTCTAGAATGTTAGAAATTGTTGGGTTTTAGCTGTTAGAATGATCCAAATCAAATTATAATGCCATTGCTTAGTTTCTTTTATGAAATTCAGAAATCTAGCCATGTAGTTCTTTTAGTTCATGAATTACACATGCTAGATAAGTTATTTCAGATATACATGCTTCAGTTAACGAATGCCACATTATCAATTATAATTGTTACATTCTCAGAGTTTGCATGTCAGTAATTGAGCTATCCAGTACTTCACATTTCAGTCATAAAATTTCTTATATACATTCTAATTGGGATTAGCTTAATATCGAGTGGACTAGGGTTCAACGTACCCGAATAGTCCCAGAACTACGTGCCACCGTAGGTTTTTAAGTCCCTTATGTGGTCATTACATTTTAGTGATCACGCCAGTCATGCCTCTATACCTCTGGCAGGGTATATTGGGTCTTCTCGATGGGGCGTATACATAAGACTCCACGTTTAGCTCATGTGGTTTTATGTCGGTTATTAATAGCTCATTTACAGTCAGATTCTATTGCATTGACCATGTTATCAGTTACAGTCAGATTTCAGTCTCAGCAGGTTATAAACTTGGTCATTGCATTCAGTATTTCATGTTCAGTATTCTCAGTATATTCTCTTTAGTCTCAGAATGTTATAAACTTGGTCATTGCATTCAGTATTTCATGTTCAGTATTCTCAGTATATTCTCATGTGTTATCTCTTATCATTGCTCAAATTTATGCTTTGATTCAGTTATGATTATTGTTCAGCTTTTTTCTATCCTGCATGCTAAGTACCTTTCAAGTACTGGCGCATACTCTGTGCTACATCTTCTCATGATGTAGGTTCAGGTTCTCAGCTTCCAGATCACGCATAGATCGGTTCTCGATCTTCAGTTCAGCAGCATCAGTGGTGAGTCCTCATTCTTCGAGGAAGAGTGACATGATTATCTTTCTTTTCTTTTAGTTTTAGTTTCAGTTTGCTAGATTTAGCTGCATGTCCCAGCACTTCTAGTAAGTTAGAGGCTATTTTCAGACATAGTTAGATTCAACTATAGTGTTAGAGTTCGATTTTTCACTTGTTGTTTAAACTCGTAGTTTCATATATTCAGATTTAGTTTATGGGTACTCCCCATCATTTCATATTATCTCAAGATTTAGCTTCCGCATAGTATTTTCTTACTTCATTTTATTTAAGTATGCTTATGATATGCCGGCAGGGTTAGCTTGGGGTCACTTGTGATCCTATGTCTCGTGTTCACATCCTGGGGGTTGCTTCGGGGGTGATAAACTTGGTATTAGAGCATTAGGTTGTAGTGTCCTAGAATGTCTGAAAAGCCGCACTAAGTAGAGTCATTTTCAAGGGTGTGAAGTGCACCACATCTAATGAGAGGGAGGCTACGAAATATTTTAGGAAAACTTCATTTTCTTACTACTCTTATCGAGCGTGAGGTATGATCCAACTTCTCGTTATAATCCTTTGTTGTGCATTTTAGATCATGCCTCTTCTTAGAGCTTACGCAAGGAATGTGAATGCCAGGAATGCAAACGCAGCTTCTCCAATCCCAGATCAGGAAGTTTCGAATGTTGAATTTCGAGACGCTATCCAACTGTTGTCTTAGAGTGTGACCAACCAGAACAATCAGCAGGTTCTAGTTCCGACAAATGCTAATGTTGGGTCAGCTGTTGCTAGAGTTCGAGATTTTGTTAGGATGAATCCTCTTGAGTTCTTAGGATCGCATATTGGTGAGGATCCCCAAAACTTCATTGATAAGGTCAAGAAGATCTTTGAAGTGATGTAGGTAACTGGAATGATCGGGTTGAGTTAGCATTGTACCAACTTAAGGATGTGGCTCATATCTGATATACTCAGTGGAAAGAGAACAATGGTACAGATGCAACTCCTATCACTTGAGAATGCTTTAGTGAGACCTTTCTGGATAGGTTCTCTCCAAGAGAGTTGAGAGAGGCAAAAGCTTAGGAGTTCATGAACTTGAGGCAAGGTAACATGACAATCCAAGAGTATGGACTCAAGTTCACCCAACTCTCTAGGTATGCTCCTCACATGGTTGCTGATTCCACGGCTGAAATGAACAAGTTTCTGTAAGTGTCAGACTTAGTGAAGACAGTGTAGGAATGCTATGTTGCTGGAAACTATGAACATCTCTAGGCTCATGACTCATGCTCAGCAGGTTGAGAGAGATAAACTTAGGGAACATGCTAAGGAGAATAAGAAGGCTAGAACAGGCAACCATGAGTATTCTCAACATAAATCGGGTGGTGGAATCGCTCGCAGTTTCAGCAGAAGTCATCAGCTCCACCACTTTCATCAGCTAGTGTTCCATCCTCCAAGTTCCGAAATGATCAGAAAGGTAGGGCAACATGCTCTAAGTCTCAAGGTAGTGTTTCAGGCACCAGAACCTACCCAACTTGTCCTAAGTGTGGTAAGAACCATCCGGGTGATTGTCTTGTATGAAAGGAAGGATGCTTTGGGTGCGATTAGTCTGGTCACATGTTGAGAGATTGTCCTTATGCTAAACACGGTCAAGAAGGCAATAATAGTAGAACTCAGTCTACAACTTCAGCAGCACCAACAGGTCGCCAGACTCAGCAGGGTAACTCATCTGGTACAGGTGGCGGTCAACGCCAAAATAGGTTGTATGCTCTCCAGGCTCGCCAGGATCAGGAAGATTCTCCTGATGTCGTCAGTGGTACTTACGAGTCTTTGACTTTGATGCGTATGTTTTGTTAGATCCAGGGGCTACTCTTTCCTTCGTAACTCCTTATATAGAAGTCAAATTTGATGTTAGTCCAGAAACTCTCTCAGAACCCTTCTCAGCCTCTACTCCAGTCGGTGACCCAGTTATAGTTAGACGGGTATACATAAATTGCCCTGTCACAGTCTCTTAGAAAGTCGCCTCAGCAGATCTTGTAGAGTTAGAAATGGTAGACTTCGATGTCATTCTAGGCATGGATTGGTTACATTCCTCTTATGCCTCAGTCGATTATAAAATTAAAATAATCCGTTTTCAATTTCCAAACGAACCAATCTTAGAATGGAAGGGTAGTAGCTTAGTGCCTATGGGTCGATTCAGTTCTTACCTTAAGGCCAGAAAGATGATTTCTAAGAGGTATCTCTATCATCTAGTTTGGGTTAAGGACTCAAGCTCCGAACCCCAACTCTTGAGTCAGTTCCAGTAGTTAATGAGTTTCCAAAAGATCTTCCCGAAAGCCAAATCGACTTTGGAATTGATCTCCTTCCAGATACCCAGCCTATTTCTATTCCTCCTTACCAAATGGCTCCAGCTGAGCTTAAGGAATTGAAAGAGCAATTGAAAGACATTCTAGATAAGGGATTCATCAGACCTAGTATTTCCCCATGAAGTGCACCAACGTTGTTCGTAAAGAAGAAAGATGGTTCTCTCAGGATGTGCATTTACTATAGGCAGCTGAACAAAGTCACAAACAAGAATAAGTATCCTATCCCCAGGATTGATGACTTGTTTGACCAACTTCAGGGTGCTAGTCATTTCTCAAAGATAGACCTCAGATCCGGTTATCATCAGCTTAGAGTCAGATGTAATGACATCCCGAAAAAACCCTTCAGAACTCGGTATGGTCACTATGAATTTGTAGTTATGTCATTTGGACTAACCAATGCTTCTGCAACTTTCATAGACTTGATGAACATAGTGTTCAAGCAGTATTTGGACTTGTTCGTTATAGTCTTTATTGATGATATCCTCATTTACTCTAGGAATGAGACAAAACATGTGAATCATTTGAGGGTTGTCTTGAAAACTCTCAAAAATCGCTAGTTATTCGCTAAGTTTAGCAAATGTGAGTTTGGGTGGCAATCCGTTGCTTTCCTCGATTACATTGTGTCTAGCGAAGGGATCCGTCAAATCAGTGAAACAATGGCCTAGACCTACCTCTCCTGTATATATCAGAAATTTCTTAGGTCTAGCGAGATATTACAGAAGGTTCGTGGAAGGATTTTCATCCATAAGTTGACTCAGAAAAAGGTCAAGTTTCAGTGGTCAGATGATTGTGAGAAAAGCTTCGCAAAACTGAAAACTAGGTTGACTACAGCTCCTATTTTGACTCTACCAGAGGGTTCAGACGGTTATGTTATCTATTGTGATGCATCTAGAGTCAGCCTAGGTTGTGTGTTGATGCATCGAGGTAAGGTTATAACTTATGCTTCTAGACAACTTAAGGTGCATGAGAAAAACTATCCAATCCATGACCTCGAGCTTGCAGTAGTGGTGTTTGCACTTAAGATTTGGAGACATTACTTGTATGGTGTTCACGTAGATGTGTTCACAGACCATAAAAGTCTTCAGTATGTGTTCACCTAGAAAGAGTTGAATCTTCGCCAGAGGAGATGGCTTGAGTTCCTCAAGGACTATGATATGAGTGTGCATTACCATCCTGGTAAGGCCAATGTAGTAGCAGATGGTCTTAGCAACCTATCTATGGGTAGTGTAGCACATGTTGAGGAAGAAAGAAAGGAGCTAGCAAAGGATGTTCACATACTTGCTTGCTTAGGAGTTCGTCTTATGAGCATATCAGATCGTTGTGTAACATTTCAGAATGGGTCAAAATCTTCATTGGTAGCGGAGGTTAAGGAAAAACAAGACAGTGATCCGATATTGCTTCAACTAAAGGGTCAGCAAAGGGTAATGGTTTTCTCCCAAGGGGAAGATGGTCTGCTTCGCTATCAGGGTCGATTATGTGTTTCTAAGGTGGGTGAGTTGACACAACAGATTCTTGCAGAAGCCCATTACTCCAGATATTCTATTTATCCAGGCGCCACTAGAATGTACGGTGATCTGCGGGAAGTCTTTTGGTGGAATGGTATGAAAAGGGATATAATGGAATTTGTGGCTAAGTGCCCTAATTGCCAGCAAGTGAAAGTAGAACATCACAAACCAGGAGGTATAACTCAAGAGATCAACATTCTTACTTGGAAGTGGGAAGTGATCAACATGGACTTCATTACAGGTTTACCTCGTACTTGCAGACAACACTACTCCATTTGGGTGATAGTTGATAGAGTCACTAAGTCAGCGCGCTTTTTAGCTGTTAAGACTACACTTTCGGCGGAGAACTATACCTAGCTTTACATTAATGAGATAGTTAGGTTGCATGGGGTTCCTTTGCCTATCATCTCATATAGAGGTTCTCAGTTTACCTCTCATTTCTGGAAGTCATTTTAGTAAGGTCTTGGTACTCAGGTTAATCTTAGCACAACATTTCATCCACAGACGGATGGTCAGGCAGAGCGTACCATTCAGACCTTAGAGGACATGTTAAGAGCTTGTGTGATCTATTTCAAGGGTAGTTGGGATGACCATCTTCCTCTTATAGAGTTCTCCTACAATAATAGTTACCATTCCAGCATTCAGATGGCCCCTTATGAGGCATTGTATGGGCATAGATGTAGATCTCCAGTTAGTTGGTTTGAAGTAGGTGAAACAACCTTGATAGGGACAGATTCAGTACATCATGCTATGGAGAAAGTGCAACAAATTAGAGATAGACTAAAGACAACCTAGAGTCGCCAGAAGTCTTATGCAGATGTAAGGAGAAGGGAATTAGAGTTCCAAGTTGATGATTGGGTTTTCTTGAAAGTGTCACTTATGAAAGAGGTGATGAGGTTTGACAAGAAAGGGAAGCTCAGTCCTAGATATGTAGGCCCTTAAAAGATCTTGAAAAGAGTTGGTTAAGTGGCTTATGAGTTAGAGTTTCCAGCAGAACTAGTAGCGGTATATCCGGTTTTTCACATTTCACTGTTGAAGAAGTGTGTGGGTGATCCAACATCTATAGTACCTTTAGAAAGTGTGGATGTGAAGGATAGTCTCACTTATGAAGAGGTACCAGATGAAATCCTTGATCGTCAAGTTCGAAGGTTGAGAAACAAAGAAGTCGCTTCAGTTAAGGTTTTGGGGAGGAGTCAGTCCGTAGAGAGAGCTACTTGGGAAGCAGAAGTAGCCATCAAGGCCAAGTATCCTCATCTCTTTCCTTTCGATTCCAATCCATCTTGAGGTAATAGTTCCTCTTCAATTTTTCAGTCATTCATGCGCAGAATAGTCTTAGTATCATGTTTCTTCAATTTGTACTTGCATTTTCAGCGTATTTGCATGTTCTTGGAACTTAGTTCACTCAGAAATCAATTTCTAGTAATTAGTGCCAGGGTTTGCAGCACTTTCCCTCCCTATCCAACTAGTTTAGACTTCATTCGAGGACGAATGTTCCCAAGGGGGAGATAATCTAACGCCCCGTATCTGAAAACAGACCAAACCAACAGATTTCCAAAAGTTGCAGGTGCAACCCACGGTTGCCACCCACGACCCGTTTTGATGGTCCGTGGATGGCCACCTGCAACCCTCCCCAAACACTCAGACAAAAACCATTCTAAGGCATGACCCACGATCGGACAAGACGGATCATGGATCAGTCCACGGATCGTAGATTCGTCCGTAGGTCAAGACCCTCAGGACCCCTCAGAACCTGATGGATCGTGGATCAGTCGATGGACCGTCGATCCGTTCGTAGGTAAAGACCCTCAGGACCCCTCAGAACGTAGTCTCTGAAGTCGATCGACGGACTAATAGGACGGATTGTGGATCAGTCCACGGACCGTCGATCCGTCCGTAGGTGGCCTCAACAGATTTTAAGTCAGGGGTCGTTTGATCTTTTCCACTATGCGTTGGACACCTAAACTACGTCGTTTAACCCTTAAACTACGTGGTTTCAGTCGGTTTTAGCCTAGTAAACTAATTAGAACCTAACTTAATCAGTTATTCACAAAAAAATCATCAAACTTAGAGCAAAATAGAGGAGAAAGTCGAGCAACGCTAGTTCAAGAACGCAATGAGTTTTCATTAGTTCTATCCCCGAAATCGAAAGATTTCTCTGTGAATTTCATCACCAGGTGTGTGGGATTTCACTAGTGGGTTCCTTTCACCTATTAGGTCCCTAGATTGTCAGTTAGAATCTTGATTTCCTTAATATTATCAAGACCTAGGGTTTCTAGAATGTTAGAAATTGTTGGGTTTTAGCTGTTAGAATGATCCAAATCAAATTATCATGTTGTTGCTTAGTTTCTTTTATGAAATTCAGAAACCTAGCCATGTAGTTCTTTCAGTTCATGAATTACACATGCTAGGTCAGTTATTTCAGATATACAAGTTTCACTTAACGAATGTCACATTATCAGTTATAATTGTTGCATTCTCAGAGTTTGCATGTCAGTAATTGAGCTATCCAATATTTCACATTTCAGTCATAAAATTTCTTATATACATTCTAATTGGGAGTATCTTAATACCGAGTGGACTAGGTTCAGCGTACCCGAATAGTCCCAGAACTACGTGCCCCCGTAGGTTTTTAATTCCCTTTTGTGGGCATTACATTTTAGTGATCACGTGTCACGACCCGAGAGCACTCTCTAGTCGTAACCGGCGTATTCGACCTCGAAGAGGTCAAATACAAGCCTCATGGATCATTCATTCATCGCATAGACACTAAAACCCCCAAGGAAAAAAAAACTTTCTTCACACACAAAGAAACTTTCATCAAATAACAAGTGGAAAACTTTCTAGACTTTATCCAAGATGTCCCAAAACCATCTAATACTTGAATACAACAATGGGACTAAGACCACTCAAAACTATAACAAAACTACAAGACATAAAGGAACATGTTGGTTATTGTCCTCGAATATATGAGGACTCACCAAGTCTTCATCTTCAAACATCTTAGAAACCTATCCATCAACCATGGAATATCGACATCTCCAAATCCCTACACTTTAGTCAAAATGGAAAGAAAAGGGTTAGTACAATTAAGTACCAAGTATGGAAACCATGCAAAAACATGCTAAAAAGGACATTTGGTTGAAAGTCATGCCCTATGCCATTTTAGTAAAACTTCATGAATATTGACATATTAGAGAACATAACCAACATATAAGACATTAACCACATTTAGACATACTCAACATTTTCACCACGTAACTCATTTTATCACCCAAGAACCCTTATCTAAAGTTACCCTAAGACACACTTGAGTGAGACATGAAGTGACCGCCCATACAACCTCTTCATACACACCTAAGTGTTCCTCAAGGCTACTATAGACAAGAACCATCATGCTTCAAGGTAGCATACTAAGTAACTCACTTCATTAACATAAGCTATTCATTCAACAAATCATTTAGACAACAAGTCAACATTCTTCTTGAAAGTCATTTAGGACACATTCATGCATTTAGGAGACTTCACACTATAGTCATATAGACTTAGGGAACTTATTTTGGCACCTTCAAAGCCTACTCGTGCCATGTGTAGATAGCATCCCATACTACTACCTACACGTTGTAGAACCTATCCAATAACTAGAGTGCACATC
>NW_006239667.1:1998-61018 GCF_000226075.1 Solanum tuberosum | reverse complement strand
TAATGTTGACGTAAAATAGGATCATCATCACAAGTAAGCCTAGCATGTACAACTATAACTATGCTCCCAAAACAGTGAATCTGTCCAGCCTGGTACCTCAAGTCGCAAGTTAGATTTGAAAAGGAAAACGACAAAACTAGACTTTATAACCTTCATGGAAGATGTAGGTACATCTCTAAAGGTTTCAAATAAACAATAATCACCGCAAAATATATTTTGTACAAAAAGATATATTCAAAACACTACAGCTGATCATACAGGATTTCAATTTCCGAAATCTGGGCAGAACTTGCCCTATGTTGTGTCCCCTATTTCGTATCCATAACAGTTAAATTAGAGTTTTACATAAACATAAGAGTTGTAGGTATACGAGTTATCTTTCCAAATCATATTTATTCATTGTAAACTAAGTTCTAGAGAACAAGATATGCATAATTAAATTACCAAACACTACCCAGCTCAGAAACAGAGTTCATCACTTACATATGAAAGGAATGCCATAGCCTATCGATTTATATTCAACATAGCTTTTCATTAACAAGAAGAGCACCTAAGTCTACCAAGTCAAGAGATGACATTCAACAATATAAGACACTTCACATTCCATCATCTTCATTCATAAGTGTTAAGAGAGAACATACTTTTAATCACAATACAATAATATTTATTCAAGCTCACCTTGGGATCCCATGAACACATATATTCACAACATGATTACCTTTACTTCATTAGATTCTCATTCAGATCCTTTACATCACATTCACATATATGATATCATGTCAACACTTCAATTCCTCATATAATGCCTTCAAGGCCATAATCATAATACATTCAATAAGTAAACACCTCCACCATACGTGGATCACACATCAATTTATCACAATTCTATATCAATTCTACATTAACAATGAAGTTAGGACAACTTACCCTTTTCCAAAGCCACAATCACCATTCCTCAATTCTTCAACAATTCTCAATAGATAAACATAGATAATAATAGAAATCAACTACTCAACTCAACCTAAGCATTTTCCATCATCATTCAATCATAAACATTCAACCCACTTCTTAAGCCAAATTTAGGAAACTTGGAAAGACATGGGTTCATGGACTTTTCTTTCTTAAAACCATCAATAAACATCAATAATAACATAAATCATCATTAAAAATCATTTAATGCAAGAACCCATGCTTGAACCGAAATTAGGACTTTATTGAGTTTTGAAGAACTTTCAAAACACTTTGATTTGGCTCCTTGAATGGAAAAGCAATCAAGGATAAAGGATCCCCATACCTTAACCTTCATGAATCCCACGAAAATTGAAGAAGAAACAGCATGAAATCCTCAACTCTAGCTCCCACTTCATCTTCTTCTTTGAGTTAGAGAGAAATATAGAGAGAGGGAAGACTTTGGGATTTTGATTTTGGGAAAGAGAGTAAATGACTTGTTAAAAGACTTAAAACCTTATATAAGTCATTTAATTAACTCCTAACCGACCCCCTAAGTCCTTAATCTAATAACTAATTAATTCCCAAAGTCCCAACTAAAAATTAAAATGTCAAAAACTGGCAGCATATACGAACCCCAAATCTCTTTGAACTAAACTCAAAAAGCCTATTTTCATTATTTAATCAAGTTACCAACTTCAATACTCATGTGAGGCTCTAGTTCTTCCTAGTTCATTTTTAGGGTCGTTACATCACGCCAGTCATGCCTCTAGACCTCTGACAGGGTATATTGGGTCCTCTTGATGGGGCGTATACATCGGACTCTATATTTAGCTCATGTGGTTTTATGTCGGTTATTAGGAGCTCCCTTACAGTCAGATTCTATTGCATTAACCAAGTTATCAGTTTTAGTTCAGATTTTAGTTTCAACATGTTATAAACTTGGTCATTGCATTCAGTATTTCATGTTCAGTATTCTCAGTATATTCTTATGTGTTATCTCTTATCATTGCTCAGATTTATGCTTTGATTGAGTTATTATTATTGTTCATCTTTATTGTATCTTGCATGCTCAGTACCTTTCAAGTACTAACGCATACTCTGCGCTACATCTTCTTGTGATGTAGGTTCAGGTTCTCAGCTTCCAGATTACACATAGATCGGTTCCCGATCTTCAGTTTAGCAGCATCAGCGGTGAGTCCTCATTCTTCGAGGACGAGTGACATGATTATCTTTCTTTGCTTTTAGTTTTAGTTTCAGTTTGTAGATTTAGCTGGGGCATGTCCCAACACTTCTAGTCAGTTAGAAGCTATTTTCAGACATAGTTACATTCTTCTATAATGTTAGAGTTTGAATTTTCAGTTGTTGTTTAAGCTCTCAGTTTCACATATATTCAGATTTAGTACATGAGTATTCCCCATCATTTCAGATTATCTCAAGATTTAGCTTCCGCATAGTATTTCCTTACTTCAGTTTATTTAAGTATGCTTATGATATGCCAATAGGGTTAGCTTGGGGTCACTTGTGATCCTAGGTCCCGTGTCCGCGTCGTGGGGATAGCTTCGGGACGTGACATTAACAAAGAAAGAAAACTTTCATGGTTGAGAGGTGTGGAACACTCCCAACCTCTTGTATTTAGTGTTGGGTATAGTAAGTATAAATGGGAAATGGAGGGAATATGAAAGGATGGAATATGAAGGGTTCCCTTATGCTTTGGTGAAAAAAACTTTCCTCCCTCAGTGGTGATGGAAAGAAATGTTCAAGTGTTTAAATAAGGAAATACTTCTACTTGTTAAAAGGGCTGGAAAGTGGGACCCCCTCGCACCATTTCCATCTTCGCTCGCTTGGCTCAGCTTTGTCTACGACTGCGACTTCGGCTTTGGCTTTGGGTAATGATCGATCGAGGGATTATTTTTTGGATAAAGTTTATTTAATTATTTATTTAATCATTAAATTTAGCCAACCTGAATGACCTAGTTTCTAAATCATATTCGTTACCCAGTTTCGATTCGTATCTGCAGTCCAGTTTCCGAACTGGATCCGTGTAGTTTATTTCTCTGATTTGTTTAAATATCCTGTTGTTTATCAAATGAATGTTCTGAAAGGTTGCAAACTTTTAGAAACAATTATTTCTTAAGTGACTGTTCTAGAAGGTTCCAAACTTTCAAAACAAATATTTCATTGCTATAAATACTTGCAATTCCTCAGATTTTTCACTACAAAAATTTTGAACTACTTTTTTTTCTTTTGCACAACTAAATCTAGTATTCAATATACTTTGCTTCTGTTGGGTGGTCCGCTAACATCATTGTTTTTGGTACTGATATACTAGCGAGTAAAAACGTTCTATCCTGTGAGAATATATTCCTTTAACCTTGGCAACTTGACGTGAATAATTTTCTTAAGGAGACACTTCTTCTTGTCAATATTGTTTTTGTTACAGATTTTGTTTCTCTAGTTTTAATTTCTAGTTTTATAACATGCTTTAAAATTTCCTTTTTATTATTTCTATAAAGTTATTGTTCCAAGTATTTTACTAATACAGACTATCTAACATTGTTTGGAGACTAAAAACCTTTGTGGTTTTCTACTCCTTTGAAATTTAACAGTGTCCGATTTTTCGAAGACTAAAATATTTTGATTTTCTACTCCTTTGATTTGAATAATATAAAAATTTCGCCGAATAATTAGACTATGTATTTGGTTCGAAGAATATAAAATCTTCACCAAATTGTTAAATAGAAAAGTTTGAATTAAGATTTCAATTTGAAGAATATTAAGACTTTGATGGAATATTAAAGTTTATACTTGTACAACAATTTGAAGAATACAAAAACTTTGTTGTTGCTGTGATAAGTTTGCAATTCTATTTATTGCATATTGAATCAATTTTTGTCAATTTTGATAGTGAAAAATAGCAATTGAAAGTGCTAATACTTCTTTGACCATTGTTGCACCAAGTGAAACTGTTGTACCACTGACAAAGAAATCGGTAAAATTCTTTAGAGTTAACTTCAAAGGATGACAACAAAGGGTATTTTTCTGGCTTACCACTCTTGGTATGCAGAAGTTCACCAATGGAGAAACTCCAGTGCCACCGTTGATATGCCAGAAAGGGAGAAATTCATGATTGTTGAGGCACAGAAACAAACAGACTTCCTATGCAAGGACTATATCCTAAGTGGTCGTTTGGTTTGAATACAAGTTATGCTGGGATAAGTTATACTAGATAAGTTATGCTAGGATTAGTTATGTTGGGATTAATTTTTATTGCTTGTTTGGTTTGTCATATTCAAACTTATATTCATTGCATAATTTCTAAGAAGGAAAAAATGACAATTATACTCCCAAACTATCGTTAATGGTATACAAATATCCTCTGTCATACTTTCCGTTCATTAGTGCCCTTGACGTCCAAAAATCAGTGCACATTTCCCATCCAGTTTGGGAAATGGAAGATATTCCCTTTGCGAGAAGTGATATGGTGATGTTACCAATCGGAGAAATTCTTATCATTAATGGAGCTCGAGCAAGAACTCAAGGTTTCAAAGTGGCGTCAAATCCATGTTTAAACCCAGTTTTATACTGACCAAATGAACCTTTAGGACTCCAATTCATGACTTTGAACCCTAGTACAATTCCAAGAGTGTATCACTCCACAACCAATTTACTATCGGATGGTCGGATCTTTCTCGCCGGAAGTAACCTACACTTTTTCTACAAGTCTACCGTGGACTTTCTGATGGAATTACAAATCGAAGCATTTTCTCTAGAGTATTTATCAGCAGACAGAGCAAATCTCCGACTAGTAATAGTGGAATCGCTGGAAAAACTCAAATACAGTGAGGATTTTGGGTGGCGATGACGGTGGAGCTGCTGCTGGTTAGAATTATTGAGGTTAATTTAGCGAGTGCTCCATTTTCAACCCATTCATTTTCACAAGAGCAAAGGCTTGTGAAATTTAAAGTAACGAGCCTGATTCCCGATGATGCCGGAAAATATAGGATCGGATGTACAACACCGCCGAACAAGAAGGTGGTGCTGTCGGGATAATAGTTTATTTGTGTGGGTAATGGGTAAATCGGGTGGGTTACACGGTAATGGGCGGTATTTGAATTTTGGGTTAAATAATTGGTCAAATTGAGTTGAGCCATAGGAATGTGCCACGTGCACCAAATAAGTCTTCCGTTAGTGTGAGGGGAAAATGTGCATTGGTTTTTGGACAACAAGGACAATAATGAATGAAAAGTATAAGAGAGGGTATTTGTATACCATTAACAATAGTTCAGGGGTATATTTGTCCTTTTTCCCAAAATAAGTTGTTTATGTACAAAAAATCCCTCCACCTTATTTAGTTTTTTTTTTTTTTTTTACATTTTGTTTGCAAGTTTTAGTTATTCATTCTTAGATATAAAATTTTCCATCTTATTTAGCTTAAATATTTTTGGGTGTGCATTTCCATGATTGTGTCGTTTGTTTTTAAAATTAAACTTTCATCTTATTTAATTTAAAAATAAAACTTCCATCTTGTTTAGCTTAAAAATAAAATTTCCATCTTATTTAGCTTAAAAATAAAACTTTCATCTTATTTAGTTTAAAAATAAAACCTTCATCTTATTTAGCTTAAATGTAAAACTTCCATTTTAAGTTTATGAAAAGTAAAATAAATTTTATTATTAAAGTTATCTACATGGATTGGTTAAATTCCTGTTATGCCTCAGCCGATTGTAGAACTAGGATCATTCGATTTCAGTTTCCAAGCGAGTCAGTCTTAGAGTGGAAGGGTAGTAGCTCAGTGTTATCTCTAACCTTAAGGCCATTAAGATGATCCCTAAAGGGTATAGCTATCATCTTGTTCGGGTCAATGATTAAAATTACGAAACCCCAACTATTGAGTCAGTACCAGTGGTGAATGAGTTTCCAGAAGTGTTTCCAGAAGATCTTTTCGGAGTTCCTCTCGAAAGGGAAATCGACTTCGGAATAGATCTCCTGCTTTTACTTTGATGAACTCGATGTACCATTTCGGGCGGCCTGTTTGATTAGGGTTTGGATACCTTCTACTTTTTATATTTACATTTTTGGTAAGCTTGATGTATCATCCCAAGAGGCCCAATGATGCGTTTATCTGGGTTATTAGTTAGCTCGATGTGTCATCCCAAAGGGCCAGTGGATACATCTATTCGGGTTATTGGCATTCAGTTAAGGTTGAAGTATTATTACAGGCGGCTCGATGTTTCTTCCAGGCTTATGGATTTCCTTACTTGGTAGTTTACATTGGATGACTGTGTGCTTTTGCCTTTAAGTGTGTTGGTTGCCTTGTGAGTTGTGTGTAGTTTGTGGCTGAATCTTGATATTATCATTCTATTCTCTACCGTGTTGTTAGAGTATCTTATAATTTCCCTTTACTTCCTAGTATCATCATGCTCCTTTTATATATTTGATATTTCTAAGCTCGGTCATCCTATGATGCCTACAGAATACCTTTATTTTGGTACTCATACTGCACTTCTACATTTTTTCTTGATGTAGCTCCCAGTACGAGCCAACCCCAATGAGCATTGGAATCCCCGTGGCTGTCATATACTTAGATTGTGGTGAGCTCTTGGTGTTCAGTGACTTGCTGCTGTCCTTTTTTGTATTGACACATATTTTATATTATGGATTAGTCGATTCTCTGTATATATGACTTTTCTGTACTTAGTAGCCTCTTTATATGTTACACTAGGTCCGTCAATTTGTTCTCGTGTTAGTTTGTGTCACGCCCCGAGCCTACACCCTGGGCGGGACTGGCACTCAGAGACCATTTTTGGCCCCAAGCAAACCCTTGTCCTGGCTTACTTAACTCAGCGGAAGACTTAACTCAATGAAACAGTCTCAAATAATAACTTAAAGAATAATAAGTTGGCCAAAATGGCACTTAAGTCTTAAACAACATCTGAAAGATAAAGAAAGACATATGAACTAATAACTATCTGACTATCTATGAAGCCTCTAAAATACTGAGATAGATGTTGGGACAAACCCCACAACATCCTAATAAATGAAAGACTGAAAGCGAATAAAAGAGTCCTCTGAAATGCAAGGAGGCTCACCACTGACTCTGAGCTGCCCAACTAGATCAACGAGCTGTTGGATGCTAATCCTGGTTACTTGTGTCTGCATCATAATAAGATGCAGTTCAACTGGCATCAGTACATTGAATGTACGAGTATGGGAATTCAAGCATTGTAATCTTCATCGTAAAATCATTTGAGAATAAAATAAAATGCTTGAATTCCCAATGCTCTTCTTGTTTGGAACCATTTTTTGTTTAAATGGGGTAATTTTTTGTCAATTTCGGTGGCTTTGACGTTAAAATTCTTTTATATAATTAATTGTTGGAAAATGTAACTGCAAGTCTTGGCTTTCCATAGCTATGCTAAAGAACCGGCAATAAACACCTTCGCCTTCAGCGTATTGTCTAACTTATTTTACCAACTGTGATGGTAATTGGGATAATTCTTGTAAATCTGATTCGGCATAGACTCGATCTAGATGACCAAATTCAAATAATTGGGTTGTAAACCCTGGTGATCCATTTGGGAATATGAAAATTCGAGAAAACAAGCTGGTTGTTCCTAATACTCCATATGTTAGTGGATCCACTAGTCTATGCTAAAAAGCACTAAGGAATCATCTAAAAAGTATAGCCCTTTTCTACCCATGATGGCTACATGGTTCTATGGGGGCTGTGGGTTCCTTGAACGCTCCCCCAATTCGGTGCTCAATACTACTCCCAAAAATGTACTGCTCTTATGTTTTTAAAACATATATCCTTTGTGATTTGAGATTAGTGCTAAAAAACATAGCTCAAAGGCTATCTTGGAAATCTAAGTTCCCTTGCTTGCTTCATTTAGAAAGCTATTACTCTTTTCTGAAAACTAGCCCGAAGGCTCTTTGGAATTCTCAGTTTCCGTTCTTATTTAAATGTGAAAACATTTTAAATCTCTTTGGGAATACTTAGTGCCCATATACTTTTGAAGAAATGAACTTCAAACTTTACTCTTTACTCTTTACTCTTTACTCAACTTGAACTTTAAGTCTTAAAACAAAGTTAAAACATTTGGAAAAGACTTTTGGAAAACTCTAAGAACTCATCTTGACTTGAATCTTACTTCTCTTGACTTTGATCTTAACTTTCCTTGAATTGGATTATGGATTCAAGGTTCATTATCTCATGTTTATGGAGGATTTCGTGATGCTTAGATGTATTTTAGAATGTTAGAATCGACTAGGAAACATAGATACATCACTTAGGAACACGTACGAGAAGGTGGGGATCGAATGGGGAGAACTGGCGTCCCTGGCGCTCTGAGAGGCGTGGGGCGCCAGGCCCCAAAACTCAGAGAGCTGGGTGGGGCGCTCTGGGTTGGGCGACGCGCTAGAGGCCAAACCTCAGAGAATATTTTGGGGCGCGACGCCCCAACCCCTGTACCCAGGTGTTCTCGACTTTTCTCCTCCGTTTTTCATCTCTAAAACCCTCCAAACTTCCATGATACTTTCCCCAAACCCCTAGGATCAATTGTACCCCTCAATATACAACCAATCTAACTCTCAAGACAACCCGGAAACATGAATCAATTCAACACTAGGCATTCAACAATCAAACCCACAAGAATTCAACAATGTTCTTCAAGAACTTCACTTTCTTAAACATTCAAACAACTCCAATTTCGCTGAATTGAAACAAGTTAGGGTGCGGGTGAACTAACCCAACACGAAATAAATCTCACATACCTTAATAGGGATCACCCCCGACGAATTCCACTCGCAATCTTGAATGATCTTGGCTAATTCTTGCCTTCTTCTCCCGTTTTTTTGTTTCTTTCTCTCTTCTCCAAGCCCTAAGCGCATTCTAACTTTTCAAAACTGAATTAAATTCTGCTTTTACCCCTATAAATCCCTAAAAACGAATTTGGAAATTAATTAGAGAAAAGACTACTTTGCCCTTCCCTAAATCCGGAATGAAATTTTCCTCGATCCAACAGCCCAACTTCCGGAAGGCATATCTCACTCATACAATGTCGAAATCGTGCAATCTCAGCGACGTTGGAAAGATCTCTCCAAGGGCTTTCCAAAAATATCAAGAGTTGCTCCTAACTCCTCCTGAGCTAGGATTTATGGTCGTTTAAAAATGGCCAAAACTCACTTTCTTAACTTAGACAATTTCCAGACTTCCTTATTCTTTCCAAAAATCAATATTTTCATATTTTAAACTCTTTATAGTCGTTTCTAGGTGCGAGATGTAACAGTTTGTCTTCTCGATCACTTTTGGGCCATTTTTGTACATTTTGTATCGTATTACAAACTTATGACATGGCTCATTCTGTATATATATACACACCTTATTCTACTTCCGCTTATCCTTATTGTTATTCTTTAAATTGTTTCTTCCGCATCTTATTTGGGTTAGACTTTTCCACTCGAGGGGTTATAGTGGACATCATTATGGCTAGATTTCGGGTCGTGACAGTGATAAATTGAAACCGACTGAAACAATGTTAATCATATATTACTATAAGTGGGAACAAAAAAGTTAAAAGTTGAATTACGGTTTTACCCGTACTATAAATTAAAATGTTATAAAAATATTTAATTATTCAATTTAAATATTAAATTGTATCATTTTAATAAAAATGTTAATGACTTTTGCATTTAGGTTAATTCCTAATTAAAATAACTAATTTAATCATATATATATATATATATATACATACATACACACACACTAATTATTTTTTTATCATAAAAACCTAATTAATTAAATAATAAATATTTCTTAAAAAAATTAAATAACCATTTTTCATTCACTAAATTAAAATTGTTCCTCTAATTTCTTATGCTTTAAAACTAAATTATTACGTAATCATTAATGTTTCAATGCACAAAAAAAGTAATAGATCTTTTTTATGAATTTCAAAGGTTATTTTGAAATTTACAAGCAATTTAATATGATTCATGTATTAGCAAAAAGTCACATTATCCAAGAAAAAATGTTACTCCCTCTGTCCCAATTTATGTGACTTACTTTTCTTTTTAGTCAGTCCCAAAAAGAATGATACATTTTTATATTAAGTAACAATTTAACTATAAAATGTCTATATTACCCAAAGTGAAATGATTTACAACCACACAAATTTCTATCATTCATTTGAACCACAAGTTTTAAAAGTCTTCATTTCTTTCTTAAACTCCGTGCCAAGTCAAACTACCTCACATAAAATGGGACGGAGGGAGTCATATTCTCATGCATTTATATCATGATTTGCACTTATCTAATTCTTGACTATACATGTTCCTTATAATTTTTGGATTATCCCTACATTTGTCATCTATAAATATGAAAAATATTAGAGTAAACAATATTATGTGATATATAAGGAATGGACAATCTTAGATTTAGGGGATCATTTTCTTTAGGGATAAACAAAGCATTCTTTTTGTTTTTTTTAGAAGAACAAAGGTGAATGATCTTCGGGAAGGATATGCATTTTTAGTGCATAGTTTCCTTCTTTGACTGTAAAATAAAGGGTCGTGCATCAAGGTATAAGATCATGACTCTTTACTAATATACTTGTGTGATGTAATTTGTAAAAAAAATTAATTATAATTTACTTGATCTTTTTAACGATTAAGTTATTGTACTATATTAATTGATAATAAAAGTTATTTAATTTGTTCTTATAATTTTATTAATTACTCATTTATGTTTATTTTTTGTAAGGGGTGTGTAAGATGGAATATATAAAACTACATTTCATTTATCAATTTTTTCTGAAGGAATGTACAAGATTGAAACACGATGAATAATTTGAAATGGAGAAAGTAACGTGTAATTAAATTATTAATTAATTCACAGAAGAAATAATGATATAAATGTTTGTCCTGATTTATTTATTTATCCTTTTGTCTCATTTTGAGAAAAACAAATTCAATGTTTCAACTTTTGATACTGTTTCATATTTTAAGTTGTCACTCCGTTGATGCTATGTTTCTGTATTCTAAGCTCATTTTTGAAAAAATTAATTTGCTAGGATTCAATACTTGAAATGATCCCTTAATAATAATAAAAATTAATATTGATTATTAATTGTAGCGTTCATTTTATTTTAATTAATTCTAAGAAGTGACTATCAAATTCTTTTCATTTTTTTTATCTTTCTTTTTTCTTATGAACATTGTCTTGCACGTAATTAACATATGAGATAAGACTATACATATATTAATTTGTGTTTATAATTATAGTATTTTAAAGTACTAAATATTATTATCTTTTATTTCATTTGGAGAAGAGATACTTTGCTGTCATATTTTAATTTGTTATTGGTATTATGTCAATTTAGATGGGTACACACGTGCAACACGCGTGTTCATAAACTAGTTACAATTTAGAATATATTCTACATTTCATTGGAACTCTTTTATCTAGAAGAATGATAATTTCTTTTTTTTTTTTAAAGTTAAAAGACCCATTGGGTAAGATATTATAAACTACTAAAATGTACACAAAGAGCTTCCACAAAGTGCCAAGGCCCATAAAATCTGAAAAGAATGAACTAAAACAAAACAAACAAAAAAGGAACGCAATAAAAATATAAAAAACGGAAAGATCTAGAATTGAAAATGAACACCTATATTTGGACATCTGAAGATCTTCAAGCTTCCTCAACAATGCCGCTGCATAGATCACCATTTTCGATCAGAAATCATATGGGTTGCACTGTGTTTCAAGACAAACAACAGAGGTACACTCTTCTATCATTAGTATCATTTTTAAATCTATCCTTCAATAGATTGAATCTCTCAAGAAGATTGAGTAGATCTATGACTGAAACTAATTCAAAATTGGTATTTCTAGGCCCTCCATCAAACTGCTCAGTCGATCGAAACCATTTGAGAAAGGTCACTTGTAGCTAAATCGATAAATTTAGCTTTAATGAGGTAACTGTCATCTCCCTTTCGACTAATCCTTAAAACCATGTAATCCATTGATACATCTCCTTTTCTGTTGATCGAGGTCAAGAAGGACCATTCTAACTGTTCAAACTAAGTATTTGTATCACCTGCTTTTATTGGAATCAAATACTTATCTGACACACTTGAAGTAACTTGCAATTTCATTACCTAATCTTCAAAGGATTGCATCCGATACATAATTAATACCACAAAAAAGACTCAATAATTCAATTGTTTATTACTTCAGAAACTGTTTTGAGCTAAACAAAGGTGAAATTGAATTAACCTTTGAACCAATATCAGTTTCGGTGTAAATTTATTTGATATCTTTAGACCCTGATTTAGTACCTTTTGAACACCTCTATGCTCTCACTAGGGGCAAGTAGTGTCAACCAGATGAAATTGCTTAAGTCCTAAAAAGAAAGTCAAATAGAATCACCAAAATCCTCTTTTGCATCCTAGTCTTTTTTTGTGATTTTTTTGTTCTTGTACAATCTTATTAGATTCTTTTTATTGTGCTTGTGTATTGGAATCTTAAGAGTGGTGCTTCTTCTATCTAGTATCATTATTATCCTTCATTTACTTGGAACTTCTTGTTCTGTTATAGATTCATATGTACTTGCAAAACTAAAAACCAAGTTAGCAAAAAAAATCAGCAAGAGTGTTTCCCTTCCTTAAGGAGTGTTGTACGTGATAAGACTGATGATTAAGTGAATAGAGTTGACCTCCATAGTCACACTCCAAGGGAACTTTCAAACTCCATTAATGATGTTAAACATAGCCAACGAATCTGATTCAATAATAATATTGGTAAACTGTTTTTCTAGGCAATATTGCAGCCCTTCAATTATAGACCTAGCCTCAACCACCAAATTAGTAGAATTAGAAATCCTTAATCCTTTGGAACCCACAAGAGAACCTTCATGATCTTTCAAACATAAAGTTTTAGCACTAGGACCAGGATTACCTCTAGATGCCCCATCAGTAATGCAATTCAACCAACCATTAGGAGGTGGAACCCAACTTACAATTTTAGACTGATATACATGTTAGTAATTTTTCAACATGATCACCATTTGTGGCCAAGTGGTAGGACAAGTTGTGTGAAACGTTAACCTTATAAAATTGGAAATGATAAAGCTAATCTCCCACATCACTTTGTTTGTAGTTGTGACCCTCCATGCAAGATTATCTTTCCCTCTTCCATAAGAACCATAATATGATATTAGACATAGCATGGAAAATCACTTTCAACCTATTATTACCTTGTGCATCCCACCATTTTTTCATAGTGCTGATTTCACGTACCAGGACACTTCATCCAATACTAAGTGCCAACGATCGTGAGTAGTAATATAACCCAACTAGTGAGTTGGGGTCGAGTCCCAAGGGAGTGGTACGTAGATGAGAATTAATAGGCAAGTAAAAATATGCTCTAGTCAATCATAACTAAAAACATTTACGAAATAAGCATAGCTTAAATTGAGGGTGATACAAGTGTCAAATATCAAAGGGGGGTTTCGTAATTATCAACTAAAACAACAAATAACACGAAAAATACTAATATGGAGATGGGATTCTTGGGATGTGATAGGATTATGGGCCAAGGTAAACAACTGGGTAAATGCAATTAATACTAAACTGTTGCAAATTAGTGAATAAACTAGACTTTAGTGGGGGTAAACTTTCTCTAGAACAATTTACCCCGAATCAAATTGGTTTCTCTCGAACACCAATAAGCCGCAATGAAGCACAATCTTCGCTTTAGTCCATTCACTCTCTCGAGCTGAATGTGTGGAAAGGGGTTTAGGATTCACTCTCTCAAGCTGAACCCACGACAACCCAATATCCCATAGACCATCAAATTAGTAATTTTGGATTTAAAATCTCTCTCTCGAGCAAGCCAAAAATACGAAGTTAAGATTGTATTTAATACTACAACCCCATTAAATTCAACCACAATTACTGACCGAAATCACCTCTAAACACCAAATAAACTTCTAACTAACAATACCCAGCAGTTAAATCAACCCATAATCACATAATCACACCCCAAGAATTGGGGTTTTATCTAGACATGATAGAAATCGATACCGAAATGTGTTTCCATCAACTGGGTATGATTAATATTGTCTTTACAAATATCTAAGATGAAGAATCTTCAACACCCACTTCCAATTCTTAGAAATGGAAATCTTCAAATCTTCAAAGCTAAGGAAAAATGTCTCCAAAAATAGTTCTAGGTTCTAAAACTGAATAATGAACTTGATATTCTAAAATTGCATCCTAAACTAAAAATTCAAACAAGTAATTATAGTTGTCAAAAAGTGTGCTGTGAAGGTCCAGTCGGCGCAGTTAGTCGGGATCGCCGATCCAATCGGCGATCCACCCTTTAGTCATTTGTATCGCCGTTTTTCTTTTGCCCTCAGCATCCTTGAAGTTCTGTAACTTTGGGCGATAAGGCACTGCATCGCGGAACTGTTCGGTGACTCGCCGACTGCTCCTTTCTATCGCCGACTTGATTTTCTCCTTCAGGGCTTGTCACACTGGAACATTAGGTGAGACCAAGGCCATTCGGCGACTTGCCTAAATTTGGTTTTTTCCTTTAGGGCTTGGCAGAATGGAACATTGGGCGAGACCAAGGCCATTCGACGACTCGTCCAATGGCTTAGGCGATCCTCAGGCCTTCTTTTCTTCGTTCTTTCAGCTGCCTTGTTCCTTTTCTCAATAGTGTCCATGCTTTGTCCCTCAATCCAAATACCTGAAATTCAAGGATTTACATCAGTTATTGAGGCAAAATATGCATTTGAGCACACTAAATCTATTAAAATAAAGCCCTAAATGAGTCCAAATCGTGGACTCATCAATACCCCCAACTTAAACATTTTCTTGCCACAAGTAAAACTCAAGTTCAACAGTTCAAAAAGGATGTCTCAAACAGTGCTACACAAGACTCAATCATGAATGAACACAAGAAGACTCAACTTACTCAGGCAAGGATCAAGTGTGCACTCAAAGTTTCAAGTTGTGACTCACCATTACTAAAGAATCTCAAGATCACATTACTTGCCTCAAATGCAAGTTCAAGCTCAACAAAGGTGATCAAATGCCCTTACACAAAGAATGATTCCATATTTACACCCAATGGTTCAATCATTTAAAGTTCTGGAATCAAGATCAACACTCACACTCACAAAGATAAACACAATGCATGATTTCACCCATAGGTTTACCCTTATTTTCCAATTGACTTTTGTTTCAGCTCATTCAAGATCAAAAAGGTCTTTTCAAGGCTTGTAATGGGGATGAGTGTAAAGGTATGGTCATTTAGGCTTAATGGCTTCTATCCTCATGAAATGTGGTGTGAAAAACACTTCCCTTCCTTTTCTCCATCATTCAATTTCAAGTTCAAAAATCACCCTATTTATTCATCTTCCATGGATTGTTGGAAAACCCCATTTCTTCTTGACTTTTCACAACTTTATTCCACAACTTTTTCATTTTTTTTCTCTTTTTCTCTCTTTTTTTAATATGGAGGGGTTCCATTTTTCAAAACATGGGAAAAGGGACTTCTTTGCATTTCTTGATTTCCCTTTTCTTTTCACCACACCCCCAACTTAGGATTTTGGCCTAAGTTGGCTATTCAAACCAGCACAAATCGTGAGGATTATGGGTAATGGATCAAGACATGTTATGTTTTCATCAAGTTTCTTCCAAGAAAAGGGTAGGGCGCAAGGGGTGCTCAAAAGGAGTTCACACGTAGGCCACAAAAAAAAGGTATAATGTCAAATTGGTTCACACTCTTTAAAGTTGCCTCAGATCATCTCAAGAAATTGCCTCACTTAGTTAACCGGACTAACAGGGAAAATTGTAGGTGTCATCATACATGGTTCACAGTAAGCTCATCACACACGACATCGACACCAAAGTCAAACAAGACTCCATACTTTCGCTAGTGTGCAATGTTCATCACAAGAGACTCAATTCAATAATTGGCTAGTCACAACGAGATGCAAAAAGTTCACATATTGTCTATGCAACTTCCTTTGGCCTCATCGTAGCTGCACATTCATGTTTGTTCAATTATGAGCACTATTCAAGTCATTGGTATTGATCAAAAACGATACTCAAATTTGCACAAGAACAACCACATTCAACACAAACAAGAGGTGGCAAATTTTTTTGAAAGGGTCAAAAATTATTTACAATTAAAAACAAGGAGCCAGAAGCTCAAACATCACAATTTTAGCTCAAAACCCAAATATATAAACAAAACATCAATATTCACAAAAATTCACACAAAAGGTGGGACTCACCCCACTACAAATAAAGTCATTTGTCCTCAAATGCAAACAAAAATATCCAAAAGTTAAAATAAAGTGAGACAGAGAGGGAGGTAAAGAGGGCATCCTGTTTACACAGTCGCTCTATCTGTCTAGGCATCAGTGCCCCAAGTCACCTCAAAAGAAACAACAGTACTAGACCCACTAGGAGCTGTACTAGAAGTCTCGGTCAGTGATGTCTGGATCACTGACTGCATGATCGTCTCCTCAAGATCCAACAAGTCTCCATATATGTTGTCCTCCCGTATCTCTATCTGCTCCTTGTCGATCTCTGCATCTGACTCATCAATTGTTGCCTCATCCCTGTGTCCATCTCCGGTGGTAGCCGGAGGAATCTCTGAAGTCTCAGGAGCGTCTAAATCATCTGCTACCTTGGCTTTCAAAGTCGTAACCTTGGAGGTCTCCCCCTACCTGCTCTCACAAGCCGCGACTCTCATGGTGAGAGTGTCAATAGAAGTCTGAAGGGGGGTCATCGCAGCTAAAATGGCAGCCTCAATCATCAAGGGGACATCTCTCTCAAGTGTGGTAGCCCTTACGTCAGCTGAATGGGCCAGATGCCCCATCTTCAGGATCATTTCCTGAGTAATCTTGGTCTATTGGGAGGAAGAAGATGTGCCTGGAGCATGTGAAGAAGAGGTAGGGGTAGAAGTACCTGAAGGCCCGAAGGCCGAAGTAGGCAAATGTGCCTCTACAGGTATCGAGTCAACATCCACCTCTGGGATGTTTCCACCAGAGCTGCCCTCCTCTTGTTAGCCTTCTTTCTAGTATATTCGGCCTCAATGCACCGGATGTCAGTGGAGGAAGATGGGGTAACCTCAAAATCTCTAGCATCCTCTCGGGGTACCCCAGCATGTCAACATAACTCAATGATCAGGATCGGGAATGGAAAAGAGGTCTGCTTCTGCTTGGCCCTCATGGCCATCTCCTGCTCAATAAGAAGTCCCAGGTCGATGCTCATCTGGGATATGATAGCTCCAAGGCATGCTGTTTTAGGATGGCGCAGAATAGACTCATTATGGGATGGCATTATGGTGCTACTGATGAAGCCCAACAAAAAATGAGCAGCAATGCTCAAGTCCCTCTTCTCTATGGGAACTCCTTCCTCAATCCACCTCGGGGTGGTATCGGAAATCAAAGGTGTTAGCCACCCCTTCAAGTCATCTAAGGACTGAGCAACAGGCAATCCATCATAAGAGTGCGTAGAATGCAGAGCTCTACCCAGTACAATGTTAATATACTCACTGTTGCACCGAACTTTCTTATCCCAGACCATGACCGACTTCAGCGGTCTGAACTCGCTGGCCTTCTTCTTACTCTTCGGCACCAACTCCCCATAGGCTGTATAGAACTCTCGGACCCATGAAGGAATGTAAGGGCCTCGGGGTCTGGTAAATTGGTCGAACCTATGGTAGCTGAGGGTGTCCCGTACATCAGAGTACTTGCCCTCCAGACCCTCTGTAGATAACAACTTCTCCTTGAGGATGGTTCGCAAACCATCGCCTTTCAATCTGTTGAGATGCTTTGGTGGAGGGAAAACTGGTGGCGCAGGAGCCACATGAGGTGCCTGTGCTGGCACTGATTCTGCTGGTGTGGGAGCTAGAGGGGCTCTGGCTGAAGTAGGGTGAGATCTAGCCATGATCTCGTTCTGTCGAGACTGCAGAGGCTGCTCATCCTAAGGCTCAGATAAATCAGCCCGGGAGCCAGTGGTCACCCTGTTAGAAATAGGCCTCTTTCCCTTGCCTTTAAAATCCGGTGGAGGCTCATGCCTTCCTTTTTTTGAAGGATTTGAACCCCCTTCATTTATCATGATACCCTGCATTCTTTTCCGGGGTGGCATTTCTATGTTTGTTCTTACCATATCTGCAAAATACTGGGAAAAAGTTAGAAGCATTTCAATTAAATTAGCAAAAAGTAGTTGCAGATAGACTCGCCGAACCACTCGGTGAGTCGTTGGATCACTTTGGCGAGCTAGACCGGGCTCCCCGAACGGATTGGCACAAAAATTCTTGCAAGTCAGCGAAGGGAAAGGCCTTTTGGAAAATCACCAACATCATTCGGCGAGCAAGGGTCATTCTGCCGAAAGTTACAGTACAAAAAGGGTTCAGGGGTGTAGACAAAGGGCAATCAAGAATACTTTTGGAGTGTCGCCGAATGCCTTCGGCGACCTCAGGCTTCTCGTCGAAAGTTACACAACAAACATCAAATAAAATATGAAATTAAAGGCGAGATGGGGACATAGGCAAACCGTCGAGTGGTTTGGCGAACTCGACCTAGCTCGCCAAACGACCCAATGCGCTTATTTTCAACCCAACTTCTCGAATTCAACCCCGCAACCCCCGAAAACAAAATCAAAACATGCACAACTCAAATTCAAACAAGACCCATAACACCCGTTGCCCTGGGATATTCAAACTTCTCTCGATTTTGCCAAATTTGGCTAATTGATGACTTTTTCCCTTATGACTGACGTCACTTGTTTTATCATTGGGTAACTTACGTCGTTCGGCACAGAAATGGGCTACTAAGACTTCACCCAACTACATGCAAGCACAACCCCTCACATTTTACCAATTTTAAAGCATAAAACTATGGGATTTCGATAATATACACATTACGGGCAAGGTATTCGAATTAAAACATGCATTCACACACTCAATCCAATCAGAGAGACCCATCACACATCAACAACATAATATTGCTTGCATAAGAGTGCAAATTACTAAAAATAAATGTGGGGTTGGGAAAACCAACCTTTAATGCCGAGTGATAAAGACTAAAATGTTAGGCGGCAATGTAATCAAAATTCGAGCACCAATCAACAACTCAAATACAATAATAAAGAAATAAATATAGAAAATACTAAGTGGGTGTGAGTTTGTGAAAGTCGAAAGTGAGGGAAAGTGAAGAGTTTGTAAATTTGAACCTTTGGCCTTTTAAAAACCGTCCAGTTCTCGCCCATTCGATGACATTAGTCGAGCTCGCCGAACCACTCGGCAGCACGCCGAGTGATCACTTACCTCGACGAGTTTTATAGGACCTCTACTTAAACTAGGGTCCCAACGGCGGTCTAGGTCGGGGTCACCGACTGGACCTTTTAGCTCGCCAATCTGCATTTTTCAAACACTTTCCACACTTTAATCTGTACAATCAACACACCATTATTTCTAAAATAAACAGAAAACGATAATACCTTTGGTTGCCTCCCAAGAAGCGCCTTATTTAACGTCGTGTCACTAGGGAACCCCCCTTGGTCATTTGGGTAAAGATGAGGCAATGCATGACCCATGAGGGTTTTAGTTAGATGGATAGATCTGAAGTGAGAGACAATCATCTGATTTAGAACTTCAACATTGTCCCTCATCTCCTCTACCACTCTATCTTGCTCATTGAGCTTTTGGAGAATGATTAATAGCGTATCCTCGACACGTCTACTCTCATTGTCCTTAGACTTTCTCCGCTCATGAGGAGGTATGTATCTATCGTTTCTTTTGCATTGGACTTCAACCTCTAATATTTTCTTGGCCAAATCGTCCAATTGAGTTAATAGTTGGACCAGAGAGTGGTCCTCTTCCCTTTCTTGATTAGTCTCAGTCATTTGGCCACCGTTATTATCAACTCTGCTCAAAGTCTCTGCTTAGAAATAGCAACACACAAGCCAAAAATAAAAATTAAGTAATTATCACTATAACTAACAAGAAAAAAACTCAACCTAACTAAAAATTCTCAAATAACACCACTCCCCGGCAGCGGCGCCATTTTGATTTCACGTATCAGGACACTTCATCCAATACTAAGTGCCAATGATCGTGAGTAGTAATATAACCCAACTAGTGAGTTGGGGTCGAGTCCCAAGGGAGTGGTACGTAGATGAGAATTAATAGGCAAGTAAAAATATGCTTTAGTCAATCATAGAAAAAACATTTACAAAATAAACGTAGCTTAATTTGAGGGTGACACAAGTGTCAAATATCAAAGGGGGTTTAGTAATTATCAACTAAAACAACAAATAACACGAAAATACTAATATGGAGTTTGGATTCTTTGGATGTGATAGGATTATGGGCCAAGGTAAACAACCGGGTAATTGCAATTAATAGTAAACCGCTGCAAATCAGTAAATAAGCTAGACTTTAGTTGGGGTAAACTTTCTCTCGATCAATTTACCCCGAATCAAATTGATTTCTCTCGAACACCAATAAGCCGCAATGAAGCACAACCTTCGCTTTAGTCCATTCACTCTCTTGAGCTGAATATGTGGAAAAGGGTTTTGGATTCACCCTCTCGAGCTGAACCCACGACAACCCAATACCCACAGACCATCGAATCAGTAATTTTGGTTTTAAAACCTCTCTCTCGAGCAAGCCAAAAATACGAAGTTAAGATTGTATTTGCAACTACAACCCTATTAAATTCAACCAAAATTACTGACCGGAATCACCTCTAAATAGCAAATAAACTATTAACTAACAATACCCAATAGTTAAATCAACCCATACTCACATAATCACACCCCAAAAATTGGGGTTTTAGCTAGACATAGTAAAAAGATAGAAATCGATACTGAAATGTGTTTCCATCAACTGGGTACGATTAATATTGTCTTTACAAATGTTTAAGATGAAGAATCTTCAAGACCCACTTCTAAATTCTTAGAAATGGAAATTTTCAAAGCTAAGGAAAATTATCTCCAAAAACAGTTCTAAGTTCTAAAATTGAATAATAAACTTGATATTCTAAAATTGCATCCTAAACTAAAAATTCAAACAAGTATTTATAGTTGTCAAAAAGTGTGTTGCAAAGGTCCAGTCGACGTAGTTAGTCGAGATCACCGATCCAATCGGCGATCCGCCCTTTGGCTATTTGTATCGCCGTTTTTCTTTTGCCTTCAGCATCCTTGAAGTTCTATAACTTTGGGTGATAAGGCACTGCATTGCGGAACTGTTCGACGGCTCGCCGACTGCTTCTTTTTATCGCCGACTTGATTTTCTCTTTCGGGACTTGTCACACTAGAACATTAGACGAGACCAAGGCCATTTGGTGACTCATCTAAGGGGTTAGGCGATCCTCATGCCTTATTTTATTCGTTCTTTCAGCTCTCTTGTTCCTTTTTGCTCAATAGTGTCCATGCTTTGTCCCTCCATCCAAATACCTTAAATTCTAGGATTTACATTTATTGAGGCAAAATATGTATTTGAGGACACTAAATCTATTAAAATAAATCCCTAAATGAGTCCAAATCGTGGACTCATTGTGTGTCTAATCTGAATCCATGGGCCTAAAATTCCAATAGTCCCAGCATAGCAACATAATCTAAAATAAAGGCAGCCACTTCTCCAAAGAGGAAAAGTTGATCAATAGTTTCTCGAACAGGAATCCCGCATTACTGGCACAAGTGAGATATGTTAGGGTTCCAACTGGACATAATATCAACAACATGTATGCTATACCTCCGGATACTCCAACCAAAAAGAGAGATTTCGAAAGGTAATCCTTCCACCCAAATCTTCTTGTAATCATCGGAATAATCATCCATATATTTGAGTGTCTCCCATGCTAATTTAACAATAAATTTTCCTATGCTAGATTTAATCCACCATGGTTTATCCATCTGACCAATATGCCTAACAATTCTCATATTTGATCTGACGTGTTCCATAATATGATTAGGCAAATGGTCCTACATTATTTCAAAATCCCAACCATATTCTTTAAGAAAAATATCAATATCAACCATAGATGACAACCCTGCGCTTCGGCAGGAAGAGAAAATAAAGGACCAAGATTAGTCCAATCGTCAAACCATATACTAGAGGATCCTCCCTCTCGTTCCCACCATATATTTTGTTCTTGCACTTCTCTATTTTATAACATTAAGTTCCACTATTGTGAAGCTCCTTTCCATTGAACAAGGATAGGAATATGCTTTTTACAATACTTATTCCACATGAAGTTTGCCCATAAAGAGTTTGAGTTCTAAATTTTCACCACAACTTAACATACATTGCTTTAGACACAACACCCATAGATCTAAAACCCAAACCACCTTTAGTCCTTGGTGAGAAATTTTTTGCCCAGGTAGCCCAATGCTTGCTCCTATCAGTTAGCCTATTACTTTAAAAGAAATTTGTAAAAATTCTATGGAGCTCTTTCATCACATATTTAGGAGGGACAAGAGAAGATATAACATGTATAGGTATACTTTGTTAAATGCTGAACAATAACACTTTTTTACCACCAAAATAAAGTATATTACCTTTCCATTCTTGTAGCTTATCCTTCACCTTCCTAATGAGATTTGCATAATGCTCCTTTCTTTTTATAGCATGAGTAATGGGACATTCTAGTTATTTTAAGGGGATTAACCCCTAGAAATACATGTACATTCCTCTTCCAAAGTTTTCATCTCTGCAGTTGCACTTTGATGAAGATAGAAAAAACAATTCTCTTTATTAATCTGTTGACTTGACTGCGCTTCATAGTATAATATTCCATTAAGATGTATTTTTTTAAATCTTTCAATAAGCTTTTAAAAGAAATTTTAAAAGAATATATAAATATGGTGCTCCTCTGGATTTTGATTTAATATCATGTCACTTAATAGGTTATGAACACAAGATTTTTATTTGTATAGTGCTATAAAAATCATCATCATATAACTTGATGAAAACTAGGAACAAAATTAATTTAATTGACAAACAATCATTTTCTTCGAAAGAAAATTATCGTTATCATCATTAAGTGAATCTATATTAATAACACAGAAAAATAAAACAACGACGATACTTTATATGTTGAGAATGCAAAATAGATTTAAAAAATAGTACATATTTTTATTGAGGAAATTGAATGATTATTCACTAAACGGTCGAGGTTTGATAAGCCTAATCATATAATCTCTGAGCTCACCCTCAAATTCGTTTTGCAAAATGCCTGATTTTCGTAAGTTTAATTAAGAAGAGAATATTTTTTTTTCTTCTTGGTATTCAATATCTTATTGAGACTTAATTAGGTTCGCATAACTAAAAGTCCCAAATTGAGGCTAAATCTCTTTCTAACAAAGATAACTCATGCTCAAGACTCGAACCACAATCCTTGTTGGTAGAACACATTAACTTAATCCAACATATTGGAGAATATGCAAGTGAAAGCATATTAAGTTATTATTAGTATCGACAATAGTTGTGGTGTGATGTATATGATCCATTCATCCTTAACCAGAAGTCTCGGGTTTGAGCCTTGAAAATGAAGAAAGTATTGTTAGAGAGTAACCCTTTGAATCCGAATTAGTCAAAGATTCAATACAATATATTGAAAACTGAGTGAGCACAATATTAATTACAATTTATAATTTATTCTGAATTCCTTTTGAACTCTTTTATCAAAAAGAATGATAACTTTTTTAATAATGACTTATCATGTTTAGTATTCCATTGAGATATGTTATTTTTTAACATTCAATATGTGTTTAAAAGAAAATATAAATATGGCATCAGAATAAATAGAATATACTTCTTTGTAGTGAATTTTTTTGTTACTATTTACTCCTCCTGATTTTGATTCAATACCATGATATTTAATAGGTTAAGAACAAAAGATTTTATTTGGAGCTATAAAAATAATCATAATATACAACAAGGAACACTAGTAAAAAAATATAATCTAAATTACATACAATTGATTCCTTCAAAAATATTATCATTATCAACAATAAATGAATATTAATTAATAGGATAGAAAAATTACATACAGAACGATACTTTATATGTAGAAAATACAACATAGATAAAAATTAAATATTTTCACTAAGGAGATTGAGAGGATTGCTGAGCCTAATCTCATAAACTTTGAGATCACCCTCATATTCTTTTTGAAAAATATCTAATTTTCATAAGTACAAGAATAAAAAATTTCTTAATTTACTTGGTGTCTGACATTCTTATTGGGACTCAATTATATTCGGATAATGGAAAGTCCGAAATTGAGGGTAAACCTCTTTCCTACAAAGTTAATTCATGCCCAAGACTCGAACTTAAAACTTTTGGTTAAGGATGAATGAATACTAACTTCTACTCCACGCCAATCCTTGTTGGTAGAACACAACAAATAAATCAAACATATAGACGAATATTCAAGAGAAAGTAAATTAAGTTATTATTAGTACCAACAAATGGTTGTGGTGAGATGTATATGGGCTATCCATCCTTAACCAGAGGTCTCGGGTTTGAGCCTTGTCTATGAAGAAAATTTTGTTAGAGAGTGTCCCTCCAAATCTGAATTAGTCAGGATAGAATATGCTATATTGAAAACGAAGTGAAAATAAAAATTAATTACAATTTAGTATTATCATCATATACCACAAGAAAAACTTTTCACGACTCGAAGCTACCCCTAGGACGCGGACACGGGACCTAGGATCACGAGTGACCCCAAGCTAACCCTGCTAGTATATCATAAGCATACTTAAAGATAACTGAATTAAGAAAGTACTGTGCATAAGCTTAAATCATCATAAAACTGAAATGATGGGGAATACCCATTACTATCTGAATAAATAATCTGTGAGTTTAATGACAATTGAAATATCAAACTCCAAAGCTAAAAGTGAATCTTACTATGTCTGAAATAAAGCCTCTAACTGACTAAAGATGTTGGGACATGCCCCAACTAAATCTAGCTAAAACTGAAACTAAAGAATGAAAGTAGAAAGATAATCATGTTAACCGTCCTCGAAGAATGAGGACTCACCACTGATGCTGCTAAACTGGAGATCGGGAGCCGATCTATGCGTGATCTGAATGCTGAGGACCTGAACTTACATCACGAGAAGATGTAGCGCAGAGTATGCATCAGTACTTGAAAGGTACTGAGCATGCATGATAGATTATTCAAGTACTGAGCATGTAGGATAGAATAAAGCTGAACAATGTACATAATGGAACAAAACATATAACTGAGCAATGATATAAAAATGAGCATGATACTATACTTAAAATATTCAACATGAACTAATTGAATGCAATGACCAATTTTTATAACATGCTGAAACTAAATACTGAAATGTAATTGATAACCTGGTCAATGCAATAGAATCTGACTGTGGGAGCTACTAATAACCGACATAAAACTACATGAGTTGAATGTGGAGTCCAATGTATACGCCTCATCGAAAGGACCAAATATACCCTGCCAGAGGTATAGAGGCATGACTGGCGTGATCACTAAATTGATGCCCATAGAGGGGACTTATAACCTACGGGGGTAGATAGTTCTAGGAGTTGAGGGTGACTGACCCTATTCCACTCGGTATTAAGCCTACTCCCAATTGATTATGTAATTAACACATTATGACTGAATTTCTGTAATACTGGATAGCTCAAAATACTGACATGCTTACTGAAAATGCAACATTAATATACTGATAATGAAACATTCGAAAACTGAGGCATGTATATCTGTTTATCTATCCTAGCTAATGTAATTCGTGAACTAAAAGAACTACATAACTAGGGTTTTGAGTTTATGCAAGAATCTACGAAAAAACAATACTAAGACATGATAATCTGATTAGGAATGTTAAAATAACTAAATCATAGTAATCTGCTGAAATTCTAGAAACCCTAGGTCTAGATAATATGGAGGGAATCAAGAATCTGACTAAATTATAGGGACCTAATGGGTGAAAGGAACCCACTAGTGAAATCCCACATACCCGGTGAAGAATTTCATGGAAAATCTTTTAATTTTGGGGTTGGAACTGATGAAACCCTGATGCGTTCTTGAACTAGGGCTGCTCAACTTCTTTCTTATTTTTTTGTTATAATTGGATGAATTTTGGAGAATGAATTGACTAGGGTAAGTTCTAATTTAGTTACTAGGTTAAAACTGACCAAAACTACGTAGTTTAGAGGTTAAACGACGTAGTTTAGGGGTCCAACGCAGAGGGAAAACCAAAATGACCAAGACTTAAAAGTTGTCGGGACCAGCCGACGGACCTGGTCCACGGACCGTGGTCCACCTTATGGTCCGTCCTAGTCAGCCATCGTTTGGCTTCAGAGGATGGGTTCTACGGACCACGTTTCATGGACCTGGTCCACGGACCGTGGTTCAACCTAAGGTTCGTAGGTCCTGGCCGTGGGTCGGAGTTTTCTGGCATTTTTCTGCGAACCATGTTCCACGGACCTGGTCCACGTGCCGTGATCCCACCTACGGTCGGGGTTTTCTAGGGTTTTTCTGCGGACAACATTCCACGAACCTGGTCCACGGGCCGTGATCCAACCTACGGTCCGTAGATGGCCTCCATCAGTGGCAGCTGCACTTCTGGAAATCTGCATTCTGGTCTGTCTAGGATACGGTGTGTTACAAAACTAGTAAACGAATATAATCTAAATTAAATACAATCGTTTCCTTCAAAAAAAAATATTATTATCAACAATAAATTAATATTAATTAATACAACAAAAAACATACAAGATGGTACTTTATATGTAGAAAACACAAAATAGATAAAAAGTAAATGTTTAAACTAAGGAGATTGAGAGGTCATTCACTAAAATATGGAGGATTGATGAGCCTAATCTCATAAACTTTGAGATCCCCCTTATATTATTTTTGAAATATATCTAATTTTCATAAGTACAAGAAGAAAAAGTTTCTTAATTTATTTGGTGTCTGACATTCTTATTGAGACTCAATTAGATTTGGATAATGGAAACTCCGGAATTGAGGGTACGTCTATCCTACAAAGTTAATTCATGCCCAAGACTCGAACCTAACACTTTTGGTTAAGGATGAATGGATACTAACTTCTACTCCACAACAACCCTTGTTGGTAGAACACAACAAATAAATCAAACATATAACCAAATCTTCAAGAGAAAGTAAATTAAATAATTATTAGTACCAACAAAGAGTTGTGGTGATATGTATATGGTCTATCCATCCTTAACCAGAGGTCTCGAGTTTGAGCCTTGTCTATGAAGAAAATTTTGTTAGAGAGTGTCCCTCAAAATCTGAATTAGTCACGATACAATATGCTATATTGAAAACTAAGTGAAAATAATATTCATTAAAATTCAATATTATCATCATATACAACAAGGAAAACTAGTAAAAAAATATAATCTAAATTACATACAATCATTTCCTTCAAAAATATTATTATTCTACACAATAAATAAATATTAATTAATAGGACAGAAAAAAAAAACTACATGACGATACTTTATATGTAGAAAACACAAAATAGATTAAAAAAAAAGAAAGTAAATGGTTTCACTAAGGAGATTGAGAGGTTATTCACTAAAAGATGGAAGATTGATAAGACTAATCTCATAAACTTTGAAATCTCCCTCATATTCTTTTTGAGAATTATCTAATTTTCATAAGTACAAGAAGAAAAAGTTTCTTAATTTACTTGGTGTCTTGACATTCTTATCGGGACTCAATTAGATTCGGATAATGATAATTTTCATAAGTACAAGAAGAAAAAGTTTCTTAATTTACTTGGTGTCTGACATTCTTATTAGGACTCAATTAGATTAGGATAATGAAAAGTCTGAAATTGAGGGTAAACCTCTTTCCTACAAAGTTAATTCATGCCAAAGACTCGAACTTGACACTTTTGGTTAAGGATGAATGAATACTAACTTCCGCTCCACGCCAATCCTTGTTGGTAGAACACAACAAATAAATCAAACATATAGCCAAATATTCAAGAAAAAGTAAATTGAGTTATTACCAGTACCAACAAATAGATTTATATGGTCTATCCATCCTTAACCAAAGGTCTCGAGTTTGAGCCTGTCTATGATTTTTTTTTGTTAGAGAGCCTCACTTAAAAAATTAATTAGTCAGAATACATTATGCTATATTGAAAACGAAGTGAAAATAATATTAAATAAAATTTAGTATTATCATCAAATACCACAAAGAAAACCAGTAAAAGAATATAATCTAAATTACATACAATCGTTTCCTTCAAAAAATTATTATTATCTACAATAAATGAATATTAATTAATAGAAAAAAAAACATACAAGACGATACATTATATGTAGAAAACACAAAATAGATAAAAAGTAAATGTTTTTACTAAGGAGTGTGATAGGCTAATCACTAAAATATGGAGGATTGATGAGCCTAATCTTATAAACTTTGAGATCACTATCATATTCTTTTTGAAACATATCTAATTTTCATAAGTACAAGAAGAAAAAGTTTCTTAATTTACTTGGTGTCTGAGATTCTTCTTGGGACTCAATTAGATTCGGATAATGGAAACTCCGAAATTGAGGTTAAACCTCTTTCCTACAAAGTTATTTCATGCCCAAGACTCGAACCTGACACTTTTGGTTAAGGATGAATGAATACTAACTTCTACTCCATGACAATCTTTGTTGGTAGAACACAACAAATAAATAACACATATAACCAAATATTCAAGAGAAAATAAATCAAGTTATTATTAGTACTAACAAATAGTTGAGATGAGATATAAATGGTCTATCGATCCTTAACAAGAGGTCTCGGGTTTGAGCCTTGTCTATGAAGAATTTTTTTTTACAGAGTGTCCCTCAAAATCTGAAATAGTCACGATACAATATGCTATATTGAAAACCAAGTGAAAATAATATTAATTGCCATTTCATATTATCATCATATACCACAAGGAAAACTAATAAAAAAATATAATCTAAATTACATACAATTGTTTCCATCAAAAAAATTATTATTATCAACAATAATTGAATATTAATTAATATGCCAGAAAAAAAAAACATACCGGACGATACTTTATATGTAGAAAACAAAAATAGATAAAAACTAAATGTTTTCACTAAGGAGATTGAGAGGTTATTCACTAAAACATGGAGCATTGATGAGCCTAATCTAATAAACTTTGAGATCACCGTCATATTCTTTTTGAAAATATCTAATTTTCATAAGTACAAGAATAAAATGTTTCTTAATTTACTTGGTGTCTGACATTCTTATTAGGACTCAATTAGATTAGGATAATGAAAAGTCTGAAATTGAGTGTAAACCTCTTTCCTACAAAGTTAATTCATGCCCAAGACTCAAACCTGACACTTTTGGTTAAGGATGAATGAATATTAAATTCTACTCCATACCGATCCTTGTTGGTAGAACACAACAAATAAATCAAACATATAGACAAATATTCAACAAAAAGTAAATCAAGTTATTATTAGTACCAACAAATAATTGTGGTGAGATGTATATGGTCTATCCATCCTTAACCAGAGGTCTCGGGTGTTAGCCTTGTCTATGAAGAAAATTTTATTAGAGAGTGTCGCTCAAAATCTGAATTAGTTAGCATACAATATGCTATTTTGAAAACAAAGTGAAAATAATATTAATTACAATTTAGTATTATCATCATATACCACAAGGAAAAATAGTAAAAGAATATAATCTAAATTACATACAACTGTTTCCTTCTAAAAAAATATTATTATCAACAATAAATGAATATTAATTAATAGGAAAAAAAACATACAGGACAATACTTTATATGTAGAAAAAACAAAATAGATAAAAAGTATATGTTTTCGCCAAGGAGATTGATAGGTTATTCACTAAAATATGAAGAATTGATGAGCCTAATCTCATGAACTTTGAGATCACCCTCATATTATTTTGAAAAATATCTAATTTTCATAAGTACAAGAAGAAAAAGTTTCTTAATTGACTTGGTGTCTGATATTCTTATTGGGACTCAATTAGAATCGGATAATGGAAAGTCTGAAATTGAGGGTAAACCTCATTCCTAAAAAGCTAATTCACGCCCAAGATTCTAACCCGACAGTTTTGGTTAAGGATGAATGAATACTAACTTCTACTCCACGCCAATCCTTGTTGGTAGAACACAACAAATAAATCAAACATATAACCAAATATTCAAGAGAAAGTAAATTAGCTTGTTATTAGTACCTACAAATAGTTGTGGTGAGATGTATATGGTCTATCAATCCTTAAGAAGAGGTCTCGAGTTTGAGCCTTGCCTATGAAGAAAATTTTGTTAGAGAGTGTCCCTCAAAATCTGAATTAGTCAGGATACATTATGCTATATTGAAAATGAAGTGAAAATATTATTATTTACAATTTAGTATTATCATCATATACCACAAAGAAAACTAGTAAAAGAATATAATCTAAATTACATACAATCTTTTCCTTCAAAAAAATTATCATTATCAACAATAAATGAATATTAATTAATAAGACGAAAAAAAAAACATACAAGACGATACTTTATATGTAGAAAACACAAAAAAGATAAAAAAAAAAAAAGTAAATGTTTTCACTAAAGAGATTGATCGGTTATTCACTAAAATATGGAGGATTGATGATCCTAATCTCATAAACTTTGAGATCACCCTCATATTCTTTTTTTAAAATATCTAATTTTCATTAGTACAAGAACAAAAAAATTCTTAATTTACTTGGTGTCTGAGACTCTTATAGCGACTCAATTAGATTCGAATAATGGAGAGTCTGAAATTAAGGGTAAACCTCTTTCCTACAAAGTTAATTCATGCCCAAGGTTCGAACTTGACACTTTTGGCTAAGGATGAATGAATACCTACTTCTACTCCACGACAATCCTTGTTGGTAGAACACAACAAATAAATCTAACATATAACCAAATATTCAAGAGAAAGTAAACTAAGTTATTATTAGTACTAACAAATAGTTGTTGTGAGATTTATATGGTCTATCCATCCTTAACCAGAGGTCTCGAATTTAAGACAAGGCCTTGTCTAAGAAAATTATTTTGTTAGAGAGTGTCCCTCAAAATCTGAAATAGTCAAGATACAATATGCTATATTGAAAACCCTGTGAAAATAATATTAAATACAATTTAATATTATCATCATATACCACAAGGAAAACTAGTAAAAAAATATAATCTAAATTTCATACAATCGTTTCCTTAAAAAAAATATTAATTAACTGGACAGAAAAAAAACATACAACACGATACTTTATACGTAGAAAACACAAAATATATATAAATTAAATGTTTTCACTAAGGATATTGAGAGGTTATTCACTAAAAGATGGAGGATTGATGAGCCTAATCTCATAAATTTTGAGATCACCCTCATATTCTTTTTTATAACTATCTAATTTTCATAAGTACAAGAAGAAAAAAGTTTCTTAATTTACTTGGTGTCTGACATTCTTATTGGGACTCAATTAGATTTGGATTACGGAAAGTCCGAAATTGAGGGTAAACCTTTTTCCTACAAAGTTAATTCATGCCAAAGACTCGAACCTGAAACTTTTGGTTAAGGATGAATGAATACTAACTTCTACTCCACGCCAATCCTTGTTGGTAGAACAAAACAAATAAATCAAACATATAGCCAAATATTCAGAAGGAAGTAAATTTATTATTAGTACCAACAAATAGTTCTGGTGAGATGTATATGGTCTATCCATCCTTAACCAAAGGTATCATGTTTTAGCCTTGTCTATGAAGAAAATTTTGTTAGAGAGTGTCCCTCAATATCTGAATTAGTAAGGATACAATATGCTATATTGAAACTGAAGTGAAAATAATATTAATTACAATTTAGTATTATCATCATATACCACAAGAAAAACTAATGAGAGAATATAATCTAAATTACATACAATCGTTTCCTTCAAAAAAATTATTATTATCAACAATAAATGAATATTAATTAATAGGAAAAAAAAACTTACAGGACGATACTTTATATGTAGAAAACACGAAATAGATAAAAAGTAAATGTTTTCACTACGGAGATTGATAGGTTATTCACTAAATTATGGAGGATTGATGAGCCTAATCTCATAAACTTTGAGATTACCTGCATATTGTTTTAAAAAATATCTAATTTTCACAAGTACAAGAATAAAAAGCTTCTTAATTTACTTGGTGTCTGACATTCGTATTGGGACTCAATTAGATTCAGATAATGGAAAGTCCAAAATTGAGGGTAAACCTCTTTCCTACATAGTTAATTCATGCCCAGGACTCGAACCTGACACTTTTGGTTAAGGATGAATGAATATTAACTTCTACTCTACGACTATCCTTGTTGATAGAACACAACAAATAACTCCAAAATATAACCAAATATTAAAGAGAAAGTAAATTAAGTTGTTATTAGTACCAGCAAATAGTTGTGGTTAGATGTATATGGTCTATTCATCCTTAACCAGAGGTCTCGGGTTTGAGCCTTGTTTATGAAGAAAATTTTGTTAGAGAGTGTCCCTTAAAATCTGAATTAGTGAGGATAGAACATGCTATATTGAAAACCAAGTGAAAATTGTATTTAATATTATCATCATATACCACAAGGAAAACTCGTAAAAAAATATAATCTAAATTACATGGTCATTGAGAGGTTATTCACTAAAAGATGGAGGATTGATGAGCCTAATCTCATAAACTTTGAGATCACCCTCATATTCTTTTTGAAAAATATCTAATTTTCATAAGTACAAGAAGAAAAAGTTTCTGAATTTACTTGGTGTCTGACATTCTTATTGGTACTCAATTAGATTTGGAAAATGGAAAGTTCGAAATTAAGGGTAAACCTTTTTCCTACAAAGTTAATTCATGCCCAAGAGTCGAATCTGACACATTTGGTTAAGGATGAATGAATACTAACTTCTAGTCCACGACAATCCTTGTTGGTAGAACACAACAAAAAAATCAAATATATAGACAAATATTCAAGATAAAGTAAATTAAGTTATTATTAGTACCAACAAATAGTTGTGGTGAGATGTATGTGGTCTATCCACCCTCAGCCAGAGGTCTTGGATTTGAGCCTTGTCTATGAAGAAAATTTTGTTGGAGAATGTCCCTCAAAATTTGAATTAGTTTGGATACAATATGCTATATTGAAAACCAATTGAAAATAATATTAATTATGATTTAATATTATCATCATATACCACAAGGAAAACTAGTAAAAAAAATATAATCTAAATTACATACAATCGTTTACTTCAAAAAAGTTATAATTATCAATAATAAATGAATATTAATTAATAGGAAAAAAAAACCATACATGACGATACTTTATATGTAGAAAACACACAAAATAGCTAAAAAGTAAATGTTTTCACTAAGGAGATTGATAGGTTATTCACTAAAATATGGAGGATTGATGAGCCTAATCTCATAAACTTTGAGATCACCCTCATATTCTTTTTGAAAAATATCTAACTTTCATCAGTACAAGAAGAAAAAGTTTTTTAATTTACTTGGTGTCTGACATTCTTATTGGGACTCAATTATATTCGGATATTGGAAAGTTCGAAATTGAGGGTAAACGTCTTTCCTACAAAGTTAATTCATGCCCAAGAGTCGAACCTGACACTTTTGGTTAAGGATGAATGAATACTAACTTCTACTCCTTGCCAATCCTTGTTGGCAGAACACAACAAATAAATCAAACATATAACCAAATATTCAGGGGAAATTAAATTAAATTAAATTATTATTGGTACCAACATACAGTTGTGGTGAGATATATATGGTCTATCCATCCTTAACAAGAGGTCTTGAGTTTGAGCCTTGTCTATTAAGAAATTTTTGTTAGAGAGTGTCCCTCAAAATTTGAATTAGTCAGGATATAATATGCTATATTGAAAACCAAGTCAAAATAATATGAATTACAATTTAATATTATCATCATACCACAAGGAAAACTAGTAAGAAAAATATAATCTAAATTACATACAATCGTTTCATTCAAAAAAGTTATTATTATCAACGATAAATGAATATTAATTAATAGGACAGAAAAAAAACATGCAGGATGATACTTTATATGTAAAAAATACAAAATAGATAACAAGAAAATATTTTCACTAAGGAGATTGAGAAGTTATTCACTAAAATATGGAGAATTGATGAGCCTAATCTCATAAACTTTAAGATCACCCTCATATTCTTTTTGAAAAATATTTAATTTTCATAAGTACAAGAAGAAAAAGTTTCTTAATTTACTTAATGTCTGACATTCTTATTGGGACTCATTTAGATTCGGATAATGGAAAGTCCAAAATTGAGGGTAAACATCTTTCCTACAAAGTTAATTCATGCCCAAGACTCCAACCCGACACTTTTGGTTAAGGATGAAAGAATACTATCTTCTACTCCACAATCCTTGTTGGTAGAACACAACAAATAAATCAAACATATAACCAAATATTCAAGAGAAAGTAAATTAAGTTATTATTAGTACCAACAAATAGTTGTGGTGAGATGTATATGATTTATCCTTCCTTAAATAGAGCTCTCGGGTTTGAGCCTTGTCTATGAAGAAAATTATGTTAGAGAGTGACCCTCAAAATCTGAACTAGTTAGGATACAATATTCTATATTGAAAACCATGTGAAAGTTATGTTAATTACAATTTAATATTATCATCATATATGTAACACCTCGGAACCCAGACTTAGAAAAGTGAAGCAGAAATCACCTGAACTAGTGAACCACGACAGGGTTAACGAATCATGATAGGGTCCACGGTCCGTTGACCTGCCTGTTGACTTCAGCATCCTCCAACAGGGGTGAACCACGGGACCCGTCACAGGTCGTGGCCACCTCATGGGCCGTACTGGTGCCCGTGGTGGAGAGTCAGAGTTCCCCAAGCCCTGACATCAGACCACGGAGCCCTCCACGGGCCGTGGGAGGGTCCGTAGACCTGGCCCAGTAGGCCACCAACCCAAGTGAAGAACCATGTTGACCTTCACGATTCGTGGTCCTTCACACGGACTGTGGTAGGCTCGTGGTCGAGGACCCCAGAACCAGCAGCTACTGGACCAAGGACCACGACCGGACCCACGGTCCATGGTCCCATTGATGGCTCGTCATACTAGTCGTGGTCTGCCCGTACTTTTTAAGTAGGGTCATTTTGGTCTTTTCCCCTATGTGTTGGACACCTAAACTACGTCGTTTAACCCTTAAACTACGTGGGTTTTGTCAAATTTAGCCTAGTAAACAATTTAGAACCTAACCTAATCAATTATTCACCTAAGTCATGCGAAAATTAGAGAAAATCCAGAGATGAAGTCGAGCAGCTCTAGTTCGAGAACACACCGAGTTTTTATCAGTCCCAGCCCCGAAATCGAAAGATTTCTCTGTGAATTTCGGCACCAGGTATGTGAGATTTTACTAGTGGATTCCTTTCACCCATTAGGTCCCTAGATTTCAGTCAGAATCTTGATTCTCTTAATATTATCTAGACCTAGGGTTTCTTGGATGTCAGAGATTGTTGGGTTTTAGCTGTTAGAATGATCCCAAATCAAATTATCATGATTTTAGTATCGTTTTGTGTAGATTCTTTCATAAATTCAGAACCCTAGCTATGTAGTTCTTTTAGTTCATGAATTACACATGCTAGGTCAGACATTTCAGATATACATGCCTCATATTTGAATGTTTCATTATCAGCATATTAATGTTGCATTTTCAGTTAGCATGTCAGTTCTTGAGCTATCCAGTATTACATAAATTTAGTCATAAATTGTTAATTACATAATCAATTTGGAGAAGCTTAATACCTAGTGGACTAGGGGTAGTTACCCTCAAGTCCTAGAACTACATTCCCCGTAGGTTTTAAGTCCCATTTGTGGGCATCAATTTAGTGATCACGCCAGTCATGCCTCTATACCTCAAGCAGGGTATAATGGTCCTCTTGATGGGGCGTATACATCAGGTTCTACATTTAGCTCATGTGATTTTATGTCGGTTATTAATAGCTCCCTGACAATCAGATTCTATTGCATTGGCCACATTATTAGTCACAATTCAGTATTTAGTCTCTACATGCTATAAACTTAGTCATTGCATTCAGTTATTTCATGTTCAGTATTCTCAGTTTGGTGTCATGCTTATCTCTTATCATTGCTCAGCTATATGCTTTGGTTCACTTATGATTATTGTTCAGCTTTATTCTATCCTACATGCTCAGTACCTTTCAAGTACTGACGCATATTCTACGCTACATCTTCTCCTGATGTAGGTTCATGTTCTCAGCTTCCAGATCACACATAGATAGGTTCACGATCTTCAGTTCAGCAGCATTAGTGGTGAGTCCTCATTCTTCAAGGACGATTGACAATATTATCTTCCTTTACTTTTAGTCTTTAGTTTTCAGTATTTGCTAGATTTAGCTGGGGCATGTCCCAGCACTTCTAGTCAGTTAGAGACTATTTTCAGATATAGTTAGTTTCAGCTTTAGCATTTGAGTTTGACTTTTCAGTTGTCATTAAACTCTTAGTTATTATATATATATATATATATTCATATAATTTATGGGTATTCCCCATCGTTTTTGCTTACATGATGATTTAGCTTCCACACAATATTTCTTTACTTCAGTTTACTTTAGTATGCTTATGATATGCCAGCAGGGTTAGCTTGGGGTCACTCGTGATCCTAGGTCCCGTGTCCGCGTCCTGGGGGTAGCTTCGGGCGTGACAAACTTGGTATCATAGCATTAGGTTTAAGAGTCCTAGGATATCTAAAAAGCCGCACTAAGTAGAGTTCTTTTCATGGGTGTGAAGTGCACCACATCTAATGACAGGGAGGCTATGAAGTGTTTTATGAAAACTTCACTTTCTTGACATTCTTATCGTGCGTAAGGTATGATCTAATTCCTCATTTCTACCTCGACGTTATGCGCTTTCAGATCATGCCTCCTCGTAGAGCTTATGGAAGGAATGAGAATGCGCGCAACACTAACACATCTTTTCCAGTCCCAAATCAGAAAGTTTTGAATGCTGAGTTTCGAAACGCCATTCAGCTTTTGGCTCAGACTGTTACTAACCAGAACAACCAGTAGGTTCCAGTTCCTACAAATGCTAGCGGTGGATCAGTGGCAGCCAGGGTTTGTGATTTCGTTAGGATGAATCTGCTTGAGTTCTTAGGATCGCAGATTGGTGAGGATCCCCAAAACTTCATAGATAAGGTCAAGAAGATTTTTGAAGTGATGCAAATGACAGGTAATGATAGGGTAGAGTTGGCATCCTATCAGCTTAAGGATATAGCTCATATCTTGTATACTCAATGGAAAGAGAACAGGGGTATAGATGCAGCTCCTATCACTTGGGAATGCTTTAGTGAGACCTTTCTGGATAGGTTCTTCCCAAGAGAGTTGAGGGAGGCAAATGCTCAGGAGTTCATGAATTTGAGGCAAGGTAAGATGACAGTCCAAGAGTATGGGCTCAAGTTCACCTACCTCTCCAGGTATGCTCCTCCTATGGTTGCCGATTCCAGGGCTCAAATGAACAAGTTTCTATATGGGGTATCCGACATAGTGAAACAGAATGTAGGAATGCTATGTTGCTGGAAAATATGAACATCTCTAGGCTCATGACTCATGCTCAGCAGGTTGAGGGAGATAATATTAGGGAACAGGCTAAGGATAATAAGAAGGCTAGAATGGGCAATTATGAGTATTCTCAACAAAACTCAGGTGGTGGAAATCGCGCACAGTTTCAGAAAAAGTCTTCTGCTCCAGCACTTCATCAACTAGTGTTCCATCCTCCAAGTTTCGACATGATCAGAAAGGTAGGGCATCAGGCTCTGAGTCTCAGGGGAGTGTTTCAGGCACCATAACCTACCCAACTTGTCCAAAGTGTTGTAAGAACCATCCGGGGGAGTGTTTTGCAGGAAAGGAATGATGCTTTGGATGTGGTCAGTCTAGTCACAGGTTGAGAGATTGTCCTTCTGCTAAACATGGTCAAGGGGGCAATAATAGTAGAGCTCGGTCCACAACTTCAGCAGCACCAGCAGGTCGCCTGACTCAGCTGGGTAACTTATCTGGTACAGGTGGCGGACAGCGCCAAAACAGGTTGTATGCTTTTTAGGCCCGCCATGATCAGGAAGATTCTCCTGATGTAGCCACTGGTACGTTATGAGTTTTTAACTTAGATATTTATGCTTTGTTAGATCCCGGGGCTATGCTTTCCTTCGCGACTCCCTATATAGCAGTCAACTTCCATTTTAGTCCAGAAACTCTCTCAAAACTCATCTCAGTTTCTACTCGAGTCGGTGACCCAGTTATAGCTAGATGGGTATACAAAAATTGCCCTGTCACAAGCTCTCAGAAAGTCACCTCAGCAGATCTTGTAGAGTTAGAAATGTTAGATTTCGATGTCATTCTAGGCATAGCTTGGTTACATTCCTATTATGCCTCAGTCGATAGTAGAACTAGGATCGTTCCTTTTCAGTTTCCAGATAAAATAATCTTAGAATGGAAGGGTAGTAGCTTAGCGCCTATGGGTCGATTCATTTCTTACCTTAAGGCAAAAAAGATAATTTCTAAGGGTTATATCTATTATCTAGTTTGGGTTAAGAATTCAAGTTCCGAAACCCCAACTCTTGAGTTAGTTCCTGTAGTTAATGAGTTTCCAGAAGTGTTTCTAGAAGATCTTCCAGAAGTTCCTACCGAAAGGGAAATCGACTTTGGAATTGATCTCCTTCCAGATACCTAGCCTATTTCTATTCCTCCCTACATAATGGTTCTAGCTAAGCTTAAGGAATTGAAAGAGCAATTGAAAAACCTTCTAGATAAGGGTTTCATCAGACCTAGTAATTCCCCATGGGGTGCACTAGTGTTGTTCGTCAAGAAGAAATATGGTTCTTTCAGGATGTGCATTGACTATAGGTAGTTGAACAAAGTCACAATCAATAATAAGTATACCATCCCAGGATTGATGACTTGTTTGACCAACTTTAGGGTGCTAGTCATTTCTCAAAGATAGATCTCAAATCCGGTTATCATCAGCTCAGAGTCAGAGATAGTAACATCCCAAAAATAGCTTTCAAAACTCGGTATGGTCATTACAAATTTGTAGTTATGTCATTTAGACTAACCAATGCTCTTGCAGCTTTCATGGATTTGATGAACAGAGTGTTCAAGCATTATTTGGACTTGTTCGTTATCGTCTTTATTGATGATATCCTTATTTAATTTAGGAATGAGGAAGAACATGCGAATCATTTGAGGGCTGTCCTACAAACTCTCAAAGATCACCAGTTATTTGCTAAGTTCAACAAATGTGTGTTTTGGTTGCAATATGTTGCTTTCCTTGGTCATGTTGTGTCCACCGAGAGGATTCTCAGAAAATAGAGCAGTGAAACAATGGCCTAGACCTACCTCTCCTACTGATATGAGAAGCTTCTTGGGTTTGGCTGGTTATTACACAAGATTCGTGGAAGGATTTTCATCCATAGCTTCTCCATTGACTAAGTTGACTCAGAAAAAGGTTAAGTTACAGCGGTCAGATGATTGTGAGAAAATCTTTGAAGAACTGAAAACTAGGTTGACTACAACTCCTATTTTGACTCTACCAAAGAATTCAGACAGTTATGTGATCTATTGTGATTCATCCAGAGTCGGCCTAAGTTGTGTGTTGATGCAGCGAGGTAAGGCTATACCTTATGCTTCTAGGCAGCTTAATGTGCATGAGAAGAACTATCAAACTCATGACCTCGAGCTTGCAACAATGGTGTTTGCACTTAAGATTTGGAGACATTACTTGTATGGTAATCATGTAGATGTGTTCACAGACCATAAGAGCCTTCAGTATGTGTTCACCCAGAAAGAATTGAATCTTCGCCAGAGGAGATGGCTTGAGTTCCTCAAGGATTACGATATGCGTGTGAATTACCATCCCAGTAAGGCCAATGTAGTAGCAGATGCTCTTAGTAGGCTATTTATAGGTAGTGTAGCACATGTTGATGAAGAAAGAAAAGAACTAACAAAGGATGTTCACAGGCTTTCTCGCTTGGGAGTTCGCCTTATGAGCATATCAAATGGTGGTGTAACAGTTCAGAATGGGTCAGAATCTTCATTGGAAGCGGAGGTTAAGGAAAAACAAGATAGTGATCGGATATTGCTTCAACTAAAGGGTGATGTCCATCAGCAGAGAGTTGAGGTTTACTCCTAAGGTGGAGATGGTGTGCTTCGCTATCAGGGTCGATTATGTGTTACTAAGGTGGGTGAGTTGAGATAGCAGATTCTTGCAGAAGCCCATAATTCTAGATATTATGTTCATCCAGGAGCCACTAAGATGTACTGTGATCTGCGGGAAGTCTTTGGGTGGAATGGTATGAAAAGGGATATAGCAAATTTTGTGGCTAAGTGCCCTAATTGCCAACAAGTGAAGCTAGAACATCATAAACCAGGAAGTATAACTCAAGAGATCAACATTCGTACTTGGAAGTGGGAACTGATCAACATGGATTTCATTACAGGTTTACCCCATACTCGCAGACAACATGACTCCATTTGGGTGATAGTTGATAGAGTCACTAAGTTTGCGCGCTTTTTGGTTGTTAAGACTACAAATTCGGTAGAGGACTATGCCAAGCTTTACATTAATGAGATATCCAGGTTGCATGGGGTTCCTTTGTCTATCATTTCAGATAGAGTTCCTCAGTTTACCTCTCATTTCTGGAAGTCATTTCAGAAAGGTCTTGGTACTCAGGTTAGTCTTAGCACATCATTTCATCCACAGACGGATGGTCAGGCAGAGCGTACCATTCAGACCTTAGAGGACATGTTGAGAGCTTGTGTGATCGATTTCAAGGGTAGTTGGGATGATCACCTTCCTCTTATAGAGTTCGCCTACAATAATAACTGCCAATATTCCAGCATTCAGATGGCCTCTTATGAGGTCTTGTATGGGCGTAGATGTAGATCTCCAGTTGGTTGGTTTGAAGTAGGTGAAGCAGCCTTGATAGGGCCAAATTCAGTTCATAATGCTATGGAGAAAGTTCTACTCATTAGAGATAGACTTAAGACAGCCAGAGTCACCAAAAGTCATATGCAGATGTAAAGAAAAGGGAATTAGAGTTTCGAGTTGATGATTGGGTTTTCCTGAAAGTGTCACTAATGAAGGGGTTGATGAGGTTTGTCAAGAAAGGAAAGCTTAGTCCTAGATATTTAGGCCCTTACAAAATCTTGAAAAGAATTGGCAAGGTGGCTTATGAGTTAGAGTTGCCAGCAGAATTAGCAGCAGTGCATCCGGTTTTTCACATTTCGTTGTTGAAGAAGTGTGTGAGTGATCCAACATTTATAGTGTCATTAGAAAGTGTGGTTGTGAAGGATAGTCTCACTTATGAAGAGGTGCCAGTTGAGATTCTTTATCGTCAGGTTCAATGGTTAAAAAACAAAGAAGTCGTTTTAGTGAAGGTTTTGTGGAGAAGTCAGTCCATAGAGGGAGCTACTTGGGAAGAAGAAGCAGCCATGAAGGCCAATTATTCTCATCTCTTTCCTTCTGATTCCACTCCAGCTTGAGGTAATAGTTCCTCTCTAGTTTTTTGGTCATTCATGCGTTGATTCAGTCTTACTACCATGTTCCTTCAGTTTGTACTTGCATTTTCAGCATATTTTCATGTCATTGGAGCTTAGTTCAATAATAAATCAGTATTTAGTAATTAATGGTAGGGTTTGCAGCTCTTTCCCTCCCCATCCAGCTAGTTTAGACTTCATTCGAGGACGAATGTTCCCAAGGGGGAGATATTGTAACACCTCGGAACCCAAACTTAGAAAAGTGCAGCAAAAATCACCTGAACCAATGAACCACGGCAAGGTTCACGGACCGTGATAGGGTCCACGGTCCGTTGACCTGCCCGTGGACTTCAGCATCCTCCAAAAGGGGTGGACCACGGGACCCTTCACGGGCCGTGGACCACCTCACGGGCCGTACTGGTGCCCGTGGTGGAGAGTCAGAGTCCCCCCAAGCCCTGACATCAGACCATGGAGCCCATCACAGGATATTGTCTTGATGATGGGCCGTGGGAGGGTCCGTAGACCTGGCCAGCAAGACACCAACCCAAGTGAAGAACCACGACGACCTTCACGGTCTGTGGTCCTTCACATGGGCCGTGGTAGGGCTCGTGGTCGAGGACCTCGTAACCAGCAGCTACTAGACCAATGACCACGATGGACCCTACGGTCCGTGGTCCCTTTGACGGCCCTTCCTAGGGGCCGTGGTCAGCCCGTCAGACCTTTTAAGTAGGGTCATTTTTGTCTTTTCCCTTATGCGTTGGACACCTAAAGTACGCCATTTAACCCCTAAACTACGTGGTTTTGGTCAGTTTTAGCTTAGTAAACAAATTAGAACCTAACCTAATCAATTATTCAACTAAGTCAAGCGAAAATTAGAGTAAAAATCAGAGAAGAAGTCAAGCAGCCCTAGTTCAAGAACGCAACGACTTTTCATCAGTCCCATCCCCGAAATCGAAAGATTTCTCCGTGAATTTCGTCACCAGGTGTGTGGGATTTCACTAATGGGTTCCTTTCACCCATTAGGTCCCTAGATTTCAGTCAGAATCTTGATTCCTTAATATTATCTAGACCTAGGGTTTCTTGAATGTTAGAGATTGTTGGGTTTTAACTGATAGAATGATCCCAAATCAGATTATCATGATTTTAGTATCGTTTTGTGTAGATTCTTTCATATATTTAGAACCCTATCTATGTAGTTCTTTTAGTTCATGAATTACATATGCTAGGTCAGATATTTCAGATGTACATGCCTCAGATTTAAATGTTTCATTATCAGCATATTAATGTTGCATTTTCAGTTAGCATGTCAGTTCTTGAGCTAACCACTATTACAGAAATTCAGTCATAAACTGTTAATTACATAATCAATTTGGAGAAGCTTAATACTGAGTGGACTAGGGTCAGTCACCCTCAAATCCCAGAACTACGTGCCCCGTAGGTTGTAAGTCCCCTATGTGGGCATCATTTTAGTAATCACGCCAGTCATGCCTCTATACCTCTGGCAGGGTATATTGGGTCCTATCGATGGGGTGTATACATCGGACTCCACATTTAGCTCATGTGGTTTTATGTCGGTTATTAGTATCTCCCTTACAGTTAGATTCTATTGTATTGACCACATTATCAGTCACAGTTCAGTATTCAGTCTCAACATATTATAAACTTGGTAATTGCATTCAGTTATTTCATGTTCAGTATTCTCAGTTTAGTGTCTTGCTTTTCTCATATCATTGCTCAGATATATGCTTTCGTTCAGTTATGATTATTCATACATGCTCAGTACCTTTCAAGTACTGACGCATACTCTACGCTACATCTTCTCGTGTTGTAGGTTCAGGTTCTCAGCTTCCAAATCACGCATAGATCGGTTCTCGATCTTCAGTTCAGTAGCATCAGTAGTGAGTCCTCATTCTTCGAGGACGATTGACATGATTATCTTCCTTTACTTTTATTCTTTAATTTTCAGTATTTGCTAGATTTAGTTAGAGCATGTCCCAGCATTTCTAGTTAGTTAGAGGCTTTTTTCAGACATAGCTAGTTTCAGCTTTAGCATTTGAGTTTGATTTTTCAGTTGTCGTCAAACTCTCAGTTATTATATATATTCAGATAATTTATGGGTATTTCCCATCATTTTTGCTTACATGATGATTTAGCTTCCGCACAGTATTTCTTTACTTCAGTTTACTTTAGTATGGTTATGATATACCAGCAAGGTTAGCTTGGGGTCACTCGTGATCCTAGGTCCCGTGTCCTCGTCCTGGGGGTAGCTTCGGGGCATGACAATATATCACAAGGAAAACTAGTAAAAAAATATAATCTAAATTACATACAATCGTTTCTTCAAAAAAATTATTATTATCAACAATAAACGAATATTAATCAATAGGACAAAAAAAACATACAGGACGATACTTTATATGTAGAAAACACAAAATAGATAAAAAGTAAATGTTTTTACTAAGGAGATTGAGAGGTTATTCGCTGAAAGATGGAGGATTGATCAGCTTAATCTCATAAACTTTGAGATCACCCTCATATTCTTTTTGAAAACTATCTAATTTTCACAAGTACAAGAAGAAAAAGTTTGTTAATTTAGTTGGTGTCTGACATTTCTATTGGGACTCAATTAGATTCAAATAATGGAAAGTCTGTAATTGAGGGTAAACCTCTTTCCTACAAATTTAATTCATTCCCAAGACTCGAACCTGACACTTTTGGTTAAGGATAAATGAATACTAACTTCTACTGCACGACAATCCTTGTTGATAGAACACAACAAATAAATAAAACATATAACCAAATATTCAAGAGAAAGTAAATTAAGTTATTATTAATACCAACGAATAGTTGTGGTGAGATGTATATGGTCTATCCATCCTTAACCAAAGGTCTCGGGTTTGAGCCTTGTCTATGAAGAAAATTTTGTTAGAAAGGGTCCCTCAAAATTTGAATTAGTCAGTATACAATATGCTATATTGAAAACGAAGTGAAAATAATATTAATTACAATTAAAATTTTATTCTTAATTCCTTTTGAACTATTTTATCTAGAAGAATGATTATTTTTGTAATAATGAATTGTCATGTTTAATATTCCACTGAGATGTGTTATTTTTACCTTTCAGTATGTGATTAAGATAATTTTAAAAGAACATGTTAATATGACATCAAAATAAATAGAATTTACATATTAGTAGTGAACTTCTACTGATACTACTATACGTACCCGCACGTTACGCGGATATATTAATTCATAATTATTATAAATTCGTAAACGTCAAATAGATAAAATAATTTTACATGTTTTTCCTCTTTTTATATTCATAATTGATCAATAGACCAACTTATATGTTGCACTTTTCAATTATTTTATCCTTTTAAAAAAAAAAAATCATCTTTATTATGATAATAATTATTTAAGATTAAAAATTGCCTTACTAATTAAGAAGAGATTCTTTACTATTAGGAGTATTTTTAAAATAACGATAGTTCTTAATCAATTACTCAATTTAAAGAATTCACATAAAAATACTCCACACATATTTAAAACATACCTCAATAATTTAAAAAATTAACTCCAGTAACAATTAGAGATAAATTAACTAATTTAATCGTCATATGAGACAAAAACTAACCTTATAGGTGCTATTCAAAAGGGGTAAAAATGTGATTTACTCTTTTATAGTAACCATATTTAATGAGTTTGCAAATAAATTTTAATTTACTTTTATTTCTTATTTATACGTAATCTACCTTTGTATATTTTATTATTTTTTTGTTAATAAGTTTCTAGGGTTGGTGCATGAGAATGTAATGGAAAGTTTTAACACTGCCTATTTAAATTTTAGTTGTAATTAAAAAAATAATTTTATGGAAAAAAACATGGTAATATTTAGTTTGTTGCTTAATATTTATATTCCTGCTTTATTTAAATAAGGAATTTGAAGTTCTTAAATTTTTTAATTTAAAATAAATCATTTAATTATTTAATTTTTAAAATATAGATTTCAAAATTTTAAAAATGGTTATATCATATTAATTTTAATTAAAATTTCATTTTTAAAATTTCATTTCAAATTTAGTATAATTACAAATTACAAATAAATATTTTTCTTAGTAAGAATTATTGTTTTTTGTGGTGCTGAAACGTGGGTTATTAGAAAAATAGATTAACCATATTAAGATTTCTAGCCAAAAGAAAATCCTTACAGAATATCCAAAAGAATTGGCAATGTAGCTTATGAGTTGGAGCTAGAGTCAGAATTAGCAACAATCCATCTCGTATTCCACATTTCTATGTTGAAGAAGTGTATGAGTGATCCTTTAGTTATTATACCTACTGAAAATATTGGTATTAAGGACAACCTATCTTATGAGGAGATACCCGTTGAGAGACTTGATCGTCAAGTTCGCAAGTTGAGATCCAAGGAGGTTGCATCAGTCAAGGTCTTATGGAGGAATTAGTTTGTTGAGGAAGATACTTGGGAGGATGAGGAGGATATGAAGGAGAGGTACTCACATCTCTTTGCTTCCGGAGAAATTCAAGAACTAGGTAATGATTTTTGTAAAGCACTCTTTTAATTGATATGCTAAGTTGTGTTAAATTGCACGTTGGGTGTTTGAGTTGGGTGTTAGATGTTGCCACCCTCAGTTCTATTTAAAGTGATATCATTCGAGGATGAATGTTCCTAAGGGGGAGATATTGTAACACCTCGGTCTTAGAAAGGGCTAATTTTAGAAAGAACTAAATTAGAAATAGCCAATTTGAGATTAGTGCAAGTTATTCTTGAATTGTGAGTTGTGGGTTGTGGGTCAACTTCAAACGACCATAAATTTCAGCATAGGATGACTTAGGTGGCCCATGAGAGATCAAATCTAAGGTCGTTGAGTCCTCTTTCCAATGCCGTCGAGTTTGCTAAATTCTGAGTTCGAATGAGGGAGATATGCCCGTTTGAGTACAACCCATCCAGTTAACAAAATTCATCCGAATTAAGGAGGGGTATTTTGGTCTTTTCCTTACCCCACTAGGCCTACACGTTTGTTTCACCCAATTAGGGGTCAAATCTGATTAAAATCAGTTTTCACAAGTCTAAATCGTTCAAGAAACTAGGACAAAGTTCAAGAGGAGAGAAAAGGAAGCTTTCAAGAAGTTCTTCAAGATTTCGGGTAAATCTCCAAGAACTGAGTTCTTTCGAGGTATGTAAGTTTTAATAGTGATGGGTTTGTTCACCCTCACACCAATCATGAGTTTCCAATTTCAAATTCATCCATGAAATTGAATATATTGGGTTCTTGATTGAGTTCTTTGAGGTTTGGTGCTTCATACTTTGGTAATGGGGTTTTGTTGAGTTCTTAAGGTGAGGATCTTGTGAATGAGTATTGTTATTGAGGGATTTTGAGTGGATTTTTGTTTACTTTTGTTGGGTTAATGAATCTAAGGGGGTTTGGAAGAAATCAATAGATTCTAGGTGCATTAGGACAAAAAATCAAGAAGAAAAATTTGTCGAAACATTCTGCGAATTAGCTGGGGCGGCGTGCCTCTGATGCCCAGAATGGTTGGCACCCTGTGCCTGCAGTGTGCCACAAACCAGAACCAAGTAAATGGAAGGCTGGCGTGGCGCGCCAGGGATGCACCAGGAGCATCAGTCCACTTTCCCTTCCGTTCTTTGATTCGTACTTGTTCATTTGAGTCGAGCTTTCCATTCTTCAACAGTTCTTCATATACTTTAATTGTACAATAAAAATGATAACATTGTATTTTTATTCTTCTTGTGTTATGGAGGCATCAACATCACTAGATGAAGGCAAGTTCAAGTTGAAGAGTTTCTAGACTTTGTCTGATTTTGTTTGTTTGTTTCTTATTTTAGTTTGGTCCTGTTGGGGCTCTTTTACTTTGTGATGCTGACATACTTCTTTGGTCTTCTTCCCCCAAACACTTTTAGCTTTCATTTTATAAATTAAATATGGCCTTTAAGGCTCGCTTTGATTTTAAAAAGTAAGTACTAATAATTGAAATCATTTTCATATTCCTCCAACACCACCTATAGTAAAATAGGAGTTATGAGTATTGGTGTACATCATATGAAATACTTAGAACAACAAGAAACTTATGGTATAAAAGTTAAGAATGAAGTTAAGGTAGAAAATAATGATGATGATAATATTTCCTTTAATTTTTTCTAGTTCTCAAATTCGAACTCAGACTCATGTTCATCCTTTACTACCTAAAATTCCGAAAATAAAATAGTATAATATGAAATACTTTTAATCAAATAAAATGTATAAATATAGTTGGATGTTCAATTATTGAGTTAAAATATAAGCATAGGATCATGAGTAATAAAGAAAGGACATGTTAATTGATTACATATTTGGATAATTTACTGTAATGCCCCAAATTTTCAAACTATGACCCAAGTCATTCTTTAATTGAGTATATGCTCCAAACCCGATGATTTCTAATGCTAGATAGGTATTGAAGACAATTTCTTACTATGAAAAGATATTTGGATGTAAATTAAGGTCATAAGGGACTCCTTGAGTATTAAGATTTTGTGGCTTAATACCAAGAAAATGAAAGGCCATGAAGCCTTTGTTCCAACGCCTTCAATCGTTCGTCAATCCAACTTATCTACTAAAGGTTATGCCCATTTTAATGGGCACTACAGGTTCTGTGTGATCCGTCATGTGAAGTGGACATCAACTACATAGCCACGTGCCAAAGTCAATAACACTGTTAAGGTCGCACGAAGAAGGCTCTAGCTGTGCGGCCGCACACCGGCTCCAAAATTATTCAAGTCTTCTCTTTTCTTCACATTTTAGGAGCGGTGTTTTAGTACTTTTATCATTCCATAACCCTAACCTATGACTATCAACTTCTCCCAAAAGTCATATTTTAAAAGATTCGATAAGTTACCACAAACGTTTCTCCTCTTCTTTCTTCAACACTTCAAGAAGCAAGGTCTCAAGTTAAGTCTCAAGGTGTCTTTCCTAAGTTCTTTGTCAAAAGGTATGTTTGAACACTCCTTACTTCAAACTACTCTACAAGATTCATATTTTATTTTACTATTCATATTATCTAAATTACAAATTGAGGTAAGGGTTGAGAGATGATTTCATGAAAATTGATTAGAAATGTTCCTCTCGTGTTAATTGTGTTCAAATTACTTTATTATGATTTCAGAATTTGGATTGTTGGTTTTGAATAGGTGAATCACCTCATATGATTTTGAAAAGGAATATTTTCTATAAATAATGGCTTTGGAAATCTATGAGTCTTTCAAATGCTTTGGTTTAAAATGATGAACAAAGGGTAATTTCCTGTCCTGATTAAATGCTTATGATTTTGCATTTTATATATTGTCTTATAACTTGGAAAGACTTGGATGTTGGCATTGAACAGAATTATGACCCCTCAAATTTGGAAAATAAGGAAACTGTAGTTTTTGCACTGGTGCCTGTGCCTACGGGTCCTATCTACGGACCGTAGATGTCACGCCTCGAGACTACTCCCTAGATGTAGCATGGGACCTAGGATCACAAGTGATTCCAAGCTAACCATGAGTCTAGCATATCACAAGCATACTGAATATATAACTAAGATAAGCTGAAGCATAACTAATAAATGAGTCAAAACTAAAGGACTCCAAATGAAAATATATCTGAATATCTGGGGAAACAACCCCAAAATGCTTAACACTGACTTTATGTCTAAAAGCCTATACTATTGATGAGTTGCTGGGAAAAGTCCCCAGCTAACTCAAAAAACTACTGAAAGACTGAAAGTAAGCTAACTAAACCAATCATAAAGAAACGCCCTCAAACTATGAGGACTCATCTCTGAAGTTGTTGAGGATGGGCTGGAAATCGTACTAAGCGTGATCTGGATGTTGAGCGTCTGAACCTACATCATAAAATGATGTAGCACAAAGTATGAATTAGTATTGTGAATGTACTGATCATGTAGGATATAGATACTAAGTTAAACGATATAAGAAGAACAATATAATACTAGCAATATAGACTGAGCATGGAGATAGGTTGTACTGAAGTGTAACTGAAAGTTGAGCTAGATGCAACGACCAAGTACTAATCATGAAGATAACATGTTGAACTGAATACTGAAGTACTGAAGTAAATAATGATAACATGGTCAATGCATTAAGAGTATGACTGTGGGAGCTACTATTAACCACATAAACCACGTGAGCTAAACGTGGAGTCCGATGTATACACCTCATCGAGAGGACCCAATATACCTTGCTAGGGGTATAAAGGCATGACTGTGGCGTGATCACTAAAACTGATGCTACGTTGGCACGTAGTTCTGGGACTATGAGGGTACATTGAACCCTAGTCCAACTCGGTGCTAAGTTTACTCCCAACTGAATATGTAAATAGCTAAAATGCAACTGAAATACTGAGTAGCTCAAAATAGCTATCTGAAATGCAATATAAATATACTGAAAGATATGACATTTGACTTTTGAAGCATGATTTTCTGACTGATCTGCCTAGAAAGTATAATTCATGAGTAATGATAATTAATATAAGCTGCGATTCTGAACTCTATAGATGGAACTATGAAAATTTTCCAAGAAACATGTTATTTAGTATCGTGGAACTAAAGCATCTAAAGTCACAATGAATCTCCAAGATTATGGAAACCCTAGGTATGAACAATTTAGGAGAAATTGAAGAACTAATTGAATTCTAGGGACCTAATGGGTGAAAAGAACCCGTTAGTGAAATCCCACATACCTGGTGACGAAAAATACGGAGAAATCCTTCGGATTACGGGGCTGAACTTTGAAGAACACCTATGTTCGTTCTAGGGAGAAACTGGTGCCTCTTTCTTTTCTTTTTGTTCTATGTTAGGTAATTTTAGGAGAATTATGGCTCTAGGTTGTTTTTTACTAGATTATTAGGCTTAGACCAAGTAAAACGACATAGTTTAAGCATCGAACGATGTATTTTAAGTGCCCAACACATAGCGGAAAATACCAAAATGACCCTGACTTAAAAGTTGATGGACCTCTTTCACAGGCCCATTCACGGACCATGTGAAGCACCACGGGCCATATGGGCTACCGTGATTGCCCACAAAAGTTTGGGTGGTACTAGGTCATCTTTCACGGGCTACTTAACGGCCCGTGTGGGTTTCCATGAACCGTTTAGTGGTTTGTGGTTCCTCATAGGGGCCTTGGGTGTTTCTGGTTTGATCTCACGGCCAACCTGACGACCCGTGTGGAGTTCCACGGCCCGTGTAGGGGTCTGTGGTTCTCCACATTATTGTTGGGTGTGAACCACGATGAGGGTGACGGGTCATGGTCTTATTCACAGCCCGTGGACCCCTCCGTGGTCTACCCTTATTCCTCTTGTTCAGTTTTAGTTAGATTTCTGAGGTGTTTCAATATCTCCCCCTTGTGATCATTCGTCCTCGAATGAAGACTAAGCAAGCTGAGTATGGAGGGAAGGGCTAAAATCCCTACTAAGTGGGTACTAGAAACTGATATATAACTGAACTGAGTTCCATGAACATGCAAAATGCTGAAATGATAGGATAACAGAGGGAACAAGATACTGATATTGAATTTCACAAGATAAACTGAGGGACTGGAGAGGAACTATTACCTCAACTTGAAATTGAATTGGAAGGAAAGAGGTGAGGATACTTGGCCATCATTGTTGCTTCTGCTTCCCAAGTAGCTCCCTCTACGAACTGATTCCTCCACAAAAACTTTACTGAAGTGACTTCCTTATTTCTCAACCTACAAACCTAACGGTCAAGAATATCAACTGGAATCTCCTCATTGGTGAGGCTATCCTTCACATCCACACTCTATAAAGGACTATCGATGTCGGATCGCCCATGCTCTTCTTCAACAAGTAAATGTGAAAGACTGGATGAACCACTGCTAGTTCTGTTGGCAACTCTGACTCATAATCCACCTTTTACCTATCCTTTAAGGATTCTGTAAGGACCTACATGCCTGGGATTGAGCTTTCGTTTCTTTCCAGATCTCATCACCCCCTTCATGGGTAACACCTTCAGGAAAACCTAATCATCGATTTCGAATTCTAAGTCCCTTCTTTTCATATCTGCATAGGACTTCTGATGATGCTGAGCTTTCTTTAGTCTATCTCTAATGAGCTAAAATTTCTCCATATCCCTATGAACCGAATCTGGCCCAATCAAGCCTATTTTGCCAACTTTGAACCAACCAATCGGAGACCTGCATTTACACCCATACAATGCCTCATAAGGGGCCATCTGAACACTGGACTTTTATTATAAGCGATTTCTATGAGAGATAGGTGATCATCCCAATCACCCTTCAAATCGATCACACTATCCCTCAACATGTCCTCTAAGGTTTGAAAGGTACGCTCTTCGTGACCATTCATCTGCAGATAAAATGTTGTACTGAGATTTACCTGAGTACCAAAACCTTTCTTAAACGATTTCCATAAATGCGATGTAAACTGAGGACCTCTATCTGAGATGATAGATGAGGGAAACCATGCAATCAGGCTATCTCTCTAATGTAGAGTCTAGCATAATCCTTCGTTGAATCTGTAGTCTTGACAGCCAAGAAGTGCGCGGACTTAGTGACTCTGTCCACTATCACCCAAACGGAGTCATGTTGTCAGCGAGTACGAAGTAAACCCACAATGAAGTTCATGTTTATTACTTCCCACTTCCATGTAGGAATTATACTCTCTTAAGTCACACCTCCTGGTTTTTTATGTTCTACCTTAACTTGTTGACAGTTAGGGCATTTAGTCACATATTCTACGATGTCTCTCTTCATTTTGTTCCACCAATAGACTTCCCGTGGATCACGGTACATCTTAGTGGAACCCGGATGAATAGAATATCTGGAATTATGGGCTTCTGTAAGGATTTGCTGCCTCAACTCACCCACATTTGGAACACATAAGGGACCTGGTAACAAAGCACACATCTCTCCCTTTGGAGAACACCTCAACTCGCTGCTGATGAACTACACCTTTCAACTGAAGCAATATAGGATCACTATCATTTTTCTCCTTAACCTCTGCTAACAATGAAGATTATGATCTATTTAGAACTATCACACCGCCATCTGACATGTCCATAAGGCAAAATCCTAATAGAAAAAGTCGGTGAACATCTTTGGCTAATTCTTTCTTCTTTTCCTTAACATGTGCCACACTACCCATGGATAGTCTGTCGAGGGCGTCAGCCACTACATTGGCCTTACATGGATGGTAGAGCTCATTCATGTCATAGTCTTTGAGGAATTCAAGTTATCTCTTCTGACGAAGATTCAACTCTTTCTGGGTGAACACATACAAGAGGCTCTTATGATCTGTGAACACATCAACATGAACACTATACAAGTAGTGTCTCCAAATCTTTAGGGCGAACACTACGGCTGCAAGATCGAGGTCATGAGTTGGGTAGTTCTTCTCATGGACCTTAAGTTGTCTAGAAGCATAGGCTATGACCTTACCTTGCTGCATCAACACACAACCTAGGCCAATCATAGATGCATCACAATAAACAACATACCTGTTTGAACCATCTGGTAAAGTCAAGACATGAGTTATAGTCAACCTGGTCTTTAATTCTCACACTCATCTGAGCACTAAAACTTGACATGTTTCTGAGTCAACTTGGTCAATGGGGAAGCTATGAATGAAAATCTTTCAACTAGCCTCTTGTAGTAATGGACCAAACCCAAGAAACTTCTGATATCAGTCGGAGAGGTGAGTCTGGGCTAGTGTTGTACGGCCTCAATTTTATGAAAATCCACTTGGATCCCTTCACTCGATTGCACATCACCAAGGAAAGCGACAAACTATAACCAGAATTCACAGTTGCTAATTTACTTAGCGAATAGCTGGCGATCTTTGAGGGTTTGCAAAACAACTCTCAGATGAGTCACATGCTCTTCCTAACTCTGAGAATAAATGAGGATATCATCAATAAAGACAATGACGAACAAGTCCAAATACTATTTGAACACCTTGTTTATTAAGTTTATGAAAGCTGCATGACCACTTGTTAGTCCAAAAGATGTAACTACAAATTCATAGTGACCATACCAAGTCCTTAAAGTTGTCTCTGGGATGTCACCATCTCTGACTCTGAGCTGATGATAGTCGGATATGAGGTCTATCTTAGAAAAACAACTAGCACCCTAAATTTGGTCAAACAAGTAATCAATCCTGGGATAGGATACTTATTCTTGATTGTGGCTTTGTTCAACTGACAATAGTCAATGCACATCCTGAGAGAACCGTCTTTTTTTCGCACGAACAACATTGGAGCACCCCATGGAGAGATATTAGGTCATCTAATGAAGCTCTTATCTAGAAGGTCTTTTAACTATTTTTTCAATTCCTTAAGCTTAGTTGGAGCCATTCTGTAAGGAGGAATTGATATAGGCTGGATATCTAAAAGGAGATCTAGGCTGGATATCCAGGAAGATCTTTTGGAAACACTTTTGAAAATTCATTCACCACATGGACTGACTCAAGATTTGGGGTTTCAGAGTTTGAATCCTTAAACCGAATAAGATGATATATGTACCCTTTGGAAATCATTTTCCTAGCCTTAAGGTAAGAGATAAATCAACCTACATGCACAAAGTTACTACCCTTCCACTCTAAGACTGGCTTGTTTGGAAGGTGAAACCGAACGATCCTAGTTCTTTAATCAACTGAGGCATAATAGAAATGTAACAAATCCATGCCTACAATGATATCAAAATCTATCATTTCTAACTCTACAAGGTCTGCTGAGGTAACTTTTTGGGAAAATGTGATAGTGCAATTTCTATATACCCGTCTAGCTATAATTGAGTTACCAACTGGAGTAGAGACTAAGAAGGGTTCTGAGAGAGTTTTTGGAATAACACCAAAATTTACTGGTAAATAGGGAGTTACAAAAGCAAGTCCCTAGATCTAACAATGCATAAACATCTAAATGGACTGAAGAGCATACAACATGTTCTGGCGCTGACCGCCATCTTTACCATACGAGGCACCGTGTTGAGTGGGGCGACCTGCTGGTACTGTTGAAGTTGTAGACCGAGCCATGTTAATGTTACCTCCTTTTCCTTGTTGTGCAAAAGGGCAATCCTTCAGCCTATGACCTGACCACACTCAAAACACCCCTCTCCGCCAGCAAGACACTCGTCTGGATGGTTCTTACCAAACTTTGGACAAGATGGAAAAGTCATGTTACCTGAAGCACTCCCCTGAGACTTAGAGTTTGATTCCCTTCCTTTCTGATATTGTCAAAATCTGGGGGGTAGAGCGATAATTGGTGAAGGCACTAGGGTTGTAAACCTTTGCTAATATTGTGAGCGATTCAAACCGCCCGACTTATGCTGAGAGTATTCATAATTGCCTGTTCTGGCCTTCTTGTTATCCTTAGCCATTTCCTTGAGCTTATCTCCCTCAACCTGCTGAGCATGGGTCATTAGTCCGTAGATATCCAAATCCACTAATAGCATAGCATTCCTGCACTCGGTCTTCACCTGATTGGATACTCCAAATAAAAACTTGCTCATTTATGCTCTTGGATCGGCAACCATATGTGGAGCATACCTAGAGAGGTGGGTGAACTTTAGCCCGTATTCTTGGTCTGACATCAAACCCTGCCTCAAGTTCATAAACTCCAGAGCCTTAGCCTCCCTCAACTTTCTTGGGAAGAACCTATCCAGAAAAGCTCCAGTAAAACAATCTCAAGTCACAGGAGCTGCATCCCCACCCCTGTTGTCTTTCCACTGCGTGAACCAGATATGAGCTACATCCTTAAGTTGATAGGATGCTAGCTTAACTCTATCAGTACCAGTCACTTGCATTGCCTGAAGAATCTTCTTAACCTCATCAATGAAGTTCTATGGGTCCTCACCAACCTTCGACTAAAGAAACTCTGGCAAATTCATACGAACAAGTTTTGAACCCTATATGCAGCTGATCCACCAGTGGTGTTTGCAGGAACTGGGGCCTGCTGATTGTTCTGGTTGGCTACAGTCTGAACCAAAAGTTGGATTGCATTACTAAACTCTACATTCTTAACCTCATTGTTTGGGATCGGAGGAAATGTGTTAGCATTGTGTGTGTTAGCTCTGCCAGAAGGCATAATCTAAAATGCAGAATGATGGATTAGAAAGGAGAAGTTGAATCATACTTCATACATGATAGGAATAGTAAAAGAAGTGAAGTTTTCTTTGAACACCTAGTAGCTTTCCCGTCATAAGTGTGGTGCGCTTCACACCCATGAAAGAGACTCTACGTAGTGCAGCTTTCAGACACCCTAGAACTCTTGAAACTAATGCTCTAATACCAAGTTTGTCACTCCTAGAGGCTACCCACTAGATGTAACACGGGATCTAGGATCACAAGTGACCCCAAGCTAACCCTAAGTCTAGCATATCACAAGCATACTAAATATATAAATATGATAAGTTGAAGCATAACTAATAAATGAGTCAAAACTAAAGGACTCCAAATGAAAATATATTTGAATATCTAGGGGAAACAACCCCAAAATGCTTAACGCTGACTCTATGTTTGAAAGCCTCTACTACTGATGAGTTGTTGGGACAAGTCTAACTCAATAAAAATAAATATTGAAAGACTGAAAGTAAGCTAACTAAACCAAGCATAAAGAAACGCCCTCGAACTATGAGGACTCATTACTGAAGTTACTGAGTATGAGCTGGAAATCGTGCTAAGTGTGATCTGGATGCTGAGCTTTTGAACCTACATCATAAAACGATGTAGCGCAAAGTATGTGTCACTACTTTGAATGTACTGAGCATGCAGGATTTAGATACTAAGCTGAACGATATAAACAGAACAATATAATACTGGCAATATAGACTGAGCAGGGCAATAGGTTGTACTGAAGTATAACTGAAAACTGAGCTAGATGCAATGACCAAGTACTAATCATGAAGATAACATGCTGAACTGAATCCTGAAGTAAATGTTTATAACATCAGTCTTTACTAGATGTTGTTACAAGTTAGGTTATTGTTACACCATGCTTAACTTGAGAGGCTATATAAACATATATTATAATTTGTTTATTCTGACAAAGCCATAATATATTGTTTTATTTCTCTCATCTTACTATTTTATTATACTTTGTCTTAGGACGTGTTTGGATAGGTTTATTGCTTTTGATTTATATGCCAAAAATTATAAGTTAGGATTTCTAATTTATGTCTTTTAGCTTATTTTTGTCTTTTTGGCTTAATAATCATATATTACTAAAAGTGAGAAGAATCTAAGTCAAAAGTTGAATTATGAAAATACCCTTCAACTATTAATTTATTTTCTTGAAATTATTTAAAATATTATTTTTTTCATTTAATATTTATTTTGGAATTCAATGAATTTTGATTGTTCGTATTATGGTAATACTCCTATTTTCAGCTAGACTTACAATTCAATACTCATTATTAAATTGTAACTTATTATTAGGAAGAAAAAACTAATAATCTTTGCTCGGTGCATGAACACACCAAACTAATTGGGGGATAACACATAAAAATTCCACTACTCTAGCACCTAAAATTGAAAGTAAGAAACTGTTTTTTCTTAAAAGTAATCGAATTTAGAGGAAAAACGTATGTGGAGATGACCATTTTTTACAAAATTTGAATTTTAAATAAATTAAAAAAAACCACTTATATATAATACTCTAAAAATATAATTTAAAAAACAGAAATTTTAATCTAACTATTTAAATTAGAAAAAAATGATATTTTTTTTGTTAAACAAATGTAACGGGAAAAATGAAGGATTTTTAAATGCTTCAAATCTCAATTTTAAAGGGGAAAAAAATGAAAAATGAAAACTGAAAATTGAATTTTTTTTTTTTTTTAAAACTGTAATGGCTATTTATATTTACCATATTTTTAGAGGTATAAGGAAATGATTTAAAAAATGCAATTGAGAAATATTAAAATTAAATTTGATATAAAAAAGATGGAAAAAAAAAAAAACTAACCTACCAACATGATAAGTATTGTTTTAAAATTTAAATTGAAATCAGTTATTTTGCTCTATTTTGCCGCCTCCTTTGTAGCAAATACACGTACATGCCTCCCTTTAAATAGCATAAAAAATATAAATTATAGCAAACAAAGAAGGGAATAATTGTGTTATTTCTAAGCTTTGATTTTTTTTTAAAAAGAAAAAGAAAAAAATCAACTACTAAATTTTGCTAAATTTTTTGGAAAGAAAATAGGTGAAGGAGGTTTGCACGTTCTATGTGCGGTTGAAGATTTTGAATTTGAAATTAAAACACAACTTCTCTTATGGATTTACACTTTTATTATTAGCCTAACTAGTATTTGTTCATATTTTAAAAGTTATAATTTTAAAACCAAAATTATTTTATAAATTTTATTATTAAGTTATTAATATTTTTATATTTTATTATTCACATGTTTAGATATAGTGAATATAATGTTCAACCTCCTCATATATATTTGCGTAATACATAGATAGTATCAAGGAATACGAAAAATTTAGGCATTACAAAAATAAAAATTTTATTATTATTATTATTATTATTATTAAAAACTGAAAATAAAATTTAAAATTTTAAAATGTTGTGTTACCAAGGAAGTGGGAGGCGGGGGGTCGTATTTTTCATCTTTTCTGTGTGCAGTTATGTATTTAATTTTAATTTTTAATTTAATTAGTATTATTATTCAAATTAAAATTGATAACCTCCCCCCAGTTATGTATTTAATTTTAATTTTTAATTTAATTAGTATTATTATTCAAATTAAAATTATGATAACCTCCCCCAAAAAAGGAATCAGACACCCTATTTTTTAGAACTGTTTTAAAATTGTTTCTCATTTAATTGTAAAAATTACTTTAAAATCTTTTTTAAAACAAAATAGTAATTGTTTTTTTTATAGATAATAAATATGGTAATATATATAGATAGATAAGTACTTTTTTCGTTCATCCGTTTTATACATTTAATTTTAAAAAAACAACTGAAACAGTAACTTTTTTTTCTTTGATAAAAAGTTTAATTATAAAAATTACTTTAAAATCTTTATAAAAACAAAAGAGTAATTATTTTTTATAGATAATAAATATGGTAATATATATCGATAGATAAGTACTTTTTTCGTTCATCCGTTTTATACATTTAATTTTAAAAAAACAACTGAAACAGTAACTTTTTTTTCTTTGATAAAAAAGTTTAATTATAAAAATTTCTTTGATAAAAAAATTGAATTATTTAATTATTCAAAAATGGTAATTAAGGTTTCACCTTATTTATAGTTTTCCGTAATCTTTTTCTTTTAAAAATTTTAATCTTATTTTCTTTTGACATGTGTCATCTTTTATTTTAATTTTTAATTTTATTATTATTATTATT
>NW_006239667.1:1022-1855 GCF_000226075.1 Solanum tuberosum | reverse complement strand
TAACTTTTTTTTCTTTGATAAAAAAATTAATTGTAAAAATTACTTAAAAATCTTTTTGAAAACAAAATAGTAATTTTTTAAAAGATAATAAATATGGTAATATATATAGATAGATAAATACTTTTTTTGTTCATCCGTTTTATACATTTCAATTATTTAAAAAAAACTGAAACAGTAACTTTTTTTTCTTTGATAAAAAAATTAATTGTAAAAATTACTTTAAAATCTTTTTGAAAACAAAATAGTAATTTTTTTATAGATAATAAATATGGTAATATATATAGATAGATAAGTAACTTTTTTTTCTTTGATAAAAAAAATTGAATTATTTAATTATTCAAAAATGGCAGTTAAAGTTTCACGTAAATTTGAATTGCAAATTTATCCTTATTTACAGTTTTCCGTAATTTTTTTCTTTTAAAAATTTTAATCTTTTTTTTTTCTTTTGACATTGTCATCTTTTCTTCTCCTAGATATATACAGTTAAGGTAACTATATATTTTTCATTTTTTTATTTTTTAAAAAAAACTGTAAAAACTGCTTGTTGAATTTTTCATTATTTTTGTAGTGTTTTCTATTTTATTTTTTTTTATTTTTAGATTTTAAATTAACTTTAATAATTCTTAAATTCTCTTTTTTTGTGGCGCTGACACACATGCATATTTTCTTTTCCTATTATATATAGATAGATAGATTTAATTAGAAAAATGTGCTTGAAAACCTATATATATATATATATTTATTTATTTATTTTTTCAGTAATCTCTTCTAATCCCGAGAAAATTTACTTTTACGAATAGGTAAAAAATTCAAATACATTATACTCTTTTAAC
>NW_006239667.1:0-529 GCF_000226075.1 Solanum tuberosum | reverse complement strand
TTAAAAGTTAAACTTATTTCATAATTCAAAGTCATAACTTTTTTTGATATTTTCTTAAAATATCTAATTCAAATGTATGAATAGAATTTGAATCATGATCTTTAACTCTTAACAGAAGAAATCAAAACCAAGTAATAGCATCTCTAACATGATATTTTTTCATTTAGATAAATAAAAAGCAAAAAAAATTAAAATTTAAAAAAAATTCCAACCAAATTTATATATAAAAATTGTATGCGTTCTACTAAATTTTTTCTATAGCATTAGATAATTCTAAGTATGGTTGCCAATAAGAAATAGGAGTTGGCATATTTGTGAGTTTAGAGCAATTTCAAGATGATTACGGATTAAAAAGTATTGAAAATTAAGTAAAATTTAATGTAATGTACCTTATAATACATGTGCAAATACTTCAAGCACGAAAATATCAATCGATGTACATATACTTTACCAAATTGTATGTGAACTAAATGATCAAGAATTTGAAGAATCGTTAACGGTCAATTCTCTTTCCGTAGCATATACTAAC
>NW_006239666.1:137252-150060 GCF_000226075.1 Solanum tuberosum | reverse complement strand
AAAATTACATAGAATCACGTAAAGTAAGGTTGAGAACAAGAAGAAAATGAAATATAATAATATAAAATAAAAAATAAACTTTTACAAATTTTTAGAATAATAATAATAAAAAAGAACTTAAAATAATACAAGTAAAAAAAATTAAAACAAAAAAAAATAGAAAAAAAAAAGAAATTAAGAAGTAATCAGGTGGTAATTACACCATGTAATTACCAGCAATTCACAGTCTCTGCCTGTGAATTGTAGAGTGTAATTACCCCCTGTCAATTACACCAATTACGTGTTGACCAAGTAATTACATGTTCTTCCAAACAGGACAAGATAGTGTAATTACACCAAATCCAATTACCAGGATGTCCTTCCAAACAGGCCCTTAGTGGGATTTCACTTTTATGTTGTTGTTTGTTGATGTCTTCAAAATGTATGGATAAAAATGAGCCAACAATTAATGATTCATATTTGAAAGGACAATTAATAAAAGGCCATGTTATATAATTCCAAAATGCCTATATAAAGAGAGACCAATATGCAAAGTAAAAAATAAATATATTCATTCTAAATACTACAAGAATTAGAAGGAAAAAAAAAACCCTAGCAAATAAAATCACTATTTTTTTTTCCGGCGAAAATGGTCACCGTGGACGAGATCCGATGGACACAATGGGCCATGGGGACCCGCCACCGTGTTGGCCATCGGAACAGCCAATCCTTCCAATTGTTATGATTAAAGTATCTAACCTGATTATTTTTTTCGTGTCACTGCCAGTGAACATAAAATTGAACTGATGAACAAGTTTAAGTGCATGTGTAAGATGATTAATTACTCTTCTTTTTATTTGTGGTACACATTCCATTTTACTATTTGTTATACTCTCATTTTCAATTTATTTGTTAATTCAGTACGACGTTTAAAAAATGATTTTGTGGTCTTAAATTAAAAATATGTCAAATATATATATATATATATATGTGTGTGTGTGTGTGTGTGTGTGTGTTTTGATCGATACAATTGGAAGGATTGGCCGTTCTGATGGCCAACACATTAGCAGACCCCTCAGACCGTTGTGCTTTACGAAGCTCCTCGATAGTGACTATTTTCGCCGATGGCGGCAAATTGGAACACAAACATTTTATCATCTTTATAGGAAAGATATTTTCTTTTTTACTAAGAAATTGTATTAGTATTTATTTGGGATAAGGGTCTGAAAAATACTCCAACTTTGGTCGGATTTGTTGTTGCGATACTAAACTTTCATAAGGACCTATTACCTCCCTAGACTATTTAATACCTTATTTTTTACCCCTGAACTATTTAATAGTGTATTTTAAAGGTATATATGTGCCCACGTGGACACATTACTATTTATAATTTTGCATTATTTTTTATGTCCACGTGGGCAAATATATATGTTTAAAATACGGTATTAAATAGTCTAGAGAGGTAATAGGTCATCATGAAAGTTTAGTATCACAACAGCAAATCTAACCAAAGTTAAGGTATTTTTCAGACCTTTATCCCTATTTATTTCAAGAGGATTTACATGCAACTGCTAAAACAACATTAGTTACATTGTCAGATTTATTCTTCCCAGATTTATACCAGTTGGATACTAATTTCATACATTTTTAATTTTAGTTTTTTTTTTTTAAAAAATCAAGTTGAATACCAAGTGAATTGCTTTAGATTGTCTAATATGGTCGAAATATCAGTTACATTTTGTTTTTTCCATTTTTCAGTGGAATATCTATTGGATACCAATTGGATACAACATTAACTTGTTTTAGGCTGTCTAATTTGGTTGAAATGTCAATTACATGTTGGTTTTTCAATTTTTCCAATGAGATATCAGTTGGATACCAAATGTATACCAGTTGGATACAACATTAACTTGTTTTAGACCGACTAATTTAGTTGAAATCTCAATTACATGTTGGTTTTTTAATTTTTCCAATGGGATATCAGTTGGATACCAAATTAATACCAATTGAATACAAAATTAACTTGTTTTAGGCTGACTAATTCAATTAAAATCTCAATTACATGTTGTTTTTTCAATTTTTCCAATGAGATATCAGTTTGATACCAAATGTATACCAATTGGGTACAAAATTAACTAGTTTTAGGCAGACTAATTTAGTTGAAATATCAATTACTTGTTTTTTCAATTTTTCCAATTGGATATTAGTTAGATACCAAATATATACCAATTGGGTACAACATCAACTAGTTTTAAGTTGACTAATTTGGTTGAAATCTCAATTACATGTTGTTTTTCAATTTTTCCAATGGGATATCAGTTCATACCAAATGTACAAATTGGATATAACATTAACTATTTTTAGGTTAACTATTTTAGTTGAAATCTCAATTACATGTTGTTTTTTCAATTTTACCCCTGGACATCAGTTTGATATCAAATGTATACCAATTTCATACTAAGATAATTTTTTACTATACATTTAAAAAATACTGAATACACAAATGATTAATTAGTGCATATAATAAATGTTCTGAATATATAAGTCATTAACTTAAAAGATAAAATAAATCAAAACATGTGTTTGCCACAATAAAACAATCAAATAAAAATAAATCATGTCTTTTTTTTTCAACAGGGCAATTTGAACATGTCTTCCTGTTGTGTCACCCCGATGACATGTATTGCACGTAACCTTAAACCTCTTCAATTTCAAATCAGCAAACCCGTTCCAGCATTCAAGTTGTGGTCTCCCTACAGTTTTTTTTAACCAGGTGACAATAATTTATGCTCCGACACCTTTTGAATTGCATATTTTCCTGTTCTATCATAAATTATTGTGTCGGTATTAATTACAAGATACAAAAGTACAAGTTACTTTTATACATATGTTATATCAGTATACAAATTTCATACCATTTTTATGCATACTTTCTATACCTATTTCATGCCAAAAGTAAACACTGATTCATACAATATTTATGCCAAAAAGAATACAAAATCATACAATTTATAACTAGTAATTTTCTTTTATTAATCAACAAATGGGGTGCTTCGTAAGTGCTAAGGAAAAATATATCATACCAATTTCATCCCACTATTATACACAATTTCATATCAATATAATGTCAAAAAATAAAAATTGAATCATACCAGATTTGTGCCATAAAAACTATAAATTTCCATACAAATTTGATTTTACTATTATACCAATTTCATTCAAAATTTACGTCAATTTTTATACTGAAAATTCATACCAAATAATCAATAATGGTTCATACAAAGAATGAACAAATTTAGTTATAGACATTTTTAATCAGTATTCATTCACAAATTAGTAGTGTACAAATTATCGATTGTCGTACATGTCTGGTATTAGTAGTATACAAATTTTAAAAAGAAAATCTCTAATTTTTTAAACCAAAAACATACAAAAAAAAATGGATCAGACAAATAATGAATAAATTCAATGTTCATACCAAAATATAACTTTATACATTTAAAAAAAATGCCATAATTAAAATTATTATACACAACAAAAAAATTGAAATCAGTATACAAATTTCATTCAATTTTTATGCACACTTTTCATACCTATTTCATGCCAAAATTATACTTATTTCATGCCAAAACTCGTCACTTTTTCACAGCAGAATCATGCCACTATATTACCAAAATAATATCACTTTTAACTATTAATTGTCATTTATTAGATAAACAATATACAAAACTCATTCAAGTATAATGCCAAAATTGTGCTAACGTGGTATAATCAGTGTACCAATTTCAAATAAATTTTATGTAATTTTTTTAACCAGAAACATAAAAAAAAAAAAAAAACGTTCACACCAAAATCTATACCAATTTCAAACAAATTTTATGTAATTTCAAAAAATGAATGTTCATACCAAAAACGTAATAATTAAAACTATTATACACAAACAAAATCTGATTTTTTTTGTATCACGGTTCATAATTTTTTTTTAACGTTTGGTTTGTATACCAATATAGATAAAAATCGCAAAGAACACTAACCTGAATGATCTCATCTATCACCATGCTTTATTAATATTGATAAGAAGCCGTCCATTACAAGAAAATGAAGATTATTGAATAAAAAAGAATAGGAATTAGATGAGAGTGACGACTAACTAGAGAGAAAAAATGAAGAGAGAGAAACGTTGAAGAAAATGGATAAACTCAGTCATTTTAATTAATTTTAACAGATTAGAGTGAATTAAGGAAAACAAATATTCCTAATTAGTTTGAAACTCCTAAATTTATGCTAATTAATAATTATCATCAATCAATTCAAATTTAATCCTTTTTTTTATTTTTTTCTTCAAAATCGATTTATTTTCCTTTTTTATCTTTTTTTTTTTCAAAATAGATTTTTACAATTAATTAAAAAATAATATTTTTAAAAATAAAATGTTACAACCTGAAATTTTTTATTGTTACAACTTGAAAGTTTTATTCTACTGCTATAACTTGAAAATATTAGTCTAATAAATGTCATATATGAAATTTTCACTTTATAATACTAGTCCAAGGTTCTATATTAGTGGTTGATTTTCTATTTTACATGCCTTTTAAAAAAATATAAAAAAGAAAGAAGGGTATTTAAGTTAATTTACTCTTAAAACTCTTTTTTAATATTCTATTTGTGTGTTTTATTTATCAGTATCAGCACTGAGATTAACAATGGAGAAACTTTATAATATTTATACTTTAAAAAAGAATCAATTTTAAGGACAAAATGAGAGTAAATAAATTGATTTTGTAAATTGACAAGTAAATTTAGGACAAATATTTTTTAATAATGTAGACAAGTAATATAAAACGAAGTAAATAATTTTTAAATCTCGAAATTAGCTATTTAAGGAGTATTAAATTTTTAGATACTACAACTAGCTAGGAATCATAGATTGGAAAAATACTACTGATATTTTCTATCCCATTGTTGAGCATTTTTTGAAAAAAAAAAAATTAGGGGTAAGGGAAGGAGATTAAAATGTGGAGAATTGAATCCTCACTAACAAAATAAAATTAAGTTCAAATAATAACTAATTGAACTACTAAAATTCCCTAATCCAATTGTTGAACATGATACACATGTAATATTAAAAATCATCAATTAGTTGTAATACCAATTAATAACATGATTTTCAAATAACAATAAATCATATGATAATAGAGAATTATATAATCCGGAAAGATCATAAATCAATAGAAATTTAAAATCTTTTTTTTAGAAAATAATATATATTTATATTTCTTTTAGTAGCTTTAGTCGAGACCCATAAAAGTTGACTTGACATATTGTATCAATAATTTATTTAGAACTCAATAATATAAAAATATTTTTCTCAAAAATTCAAAATTCATAAAGCATATAGCTATTTATAGGACACTAATAACACTAGTGATATTTAATTCAGCCTCACATTATTTCAATAAGACTAATCAGGTTCTAGATTGTTCGGCCAAATTACCTACCAATATTGTAGAAGGGTCCTTTTTCTAAAAAAGATTTATTTCTCTCATCAAAAGTCTCTTTGTGGTGGATCGGAGGAGGGTATGACAGATTCTATCGGTCTATAAATAATGTGTGAACATGTAAATTTTGAATAGTTATCAATATATATTAATCGCCTATCTAGTTTTTTAATATAACACAAGTATACACAATATATATACTATTAGTTTATATTATATGTCTAATATATGTACTTTTAGTATAAAACATATACTTACTTATTTACTTTATACATATCATATAAACTAGATGACTGAATAATTCAAACTCATAATAATTCGTAATAAAATAGGAGGGTGGGGGCCTGGGGCCTGGGGGTGGGGAGAGGGGACATGTTGCCTAACCTCTTGATCCTAGTTAAGGGGTAAGTCTATCATTTCTATATACATATTCATTACAAATCGATTCGATAATTTTAGTTTACGATTTAAAAAATATATATGCAGTGCAAAGTTGAGGTAGTAAAATACTACTTCACTTTTCTTTTTTTTTATATAAAATGATTAAGATCTCTTCATAAATGTTATAATTTTTTGATGAAAGAGATTCAGTATTTAATCGTTTTTGAATCTTAGTAGGCTATGGCCTAGGGATCCCACGTATTTCTTCTTCTCCAATTTATTTTCGTGCATTAGTTAACAACTCCTATCTATTATCAATCGTAGGGGTACTGTACCTGGTAAGCTATTGAAAAATTCGGTTTGATAATTTTAGTGTAAGACTCTTTAAAAGTATTATCATTATTATATTAAATTAATTTGGTATGATTTGATATTTAAAAGTTCGATTTCGATATTTTACTGAACGGCAAAATGGTGATCATAGTTTGGTCAGCTTCGACTTATATATATTCCTATGATAAAAGATCATGACTTGGACTTTTCAACAAATGTTTCAATTATATATCACTAATACCTTACACTAGTAAAAACATTCAAATTAAAATACAAACAATTCTCTTTGTTAAATCAATCATCCAAAAATATCATTTAAATATATCAAAATAGAGTAGTCGGAGTTTCAACATCTAAATACCGTAGTTATTTAATATCTTGTGGTAGTCCTATTATGATTGGTTTTATTTTAAGTTCTAACTTATCTTTTCAGACAAGAAGAACATTTATATAATTGCCTCCTATCCTTGTCCTATTGTGATTGCTTCTATTCTAACTAATAATCTTTTTGGGCAAGTATTATTGGACAAGAAAAAAAGTATAAAAAATTGGGAAATATATCAAAATTTTACTAGTTTAGGAGTTAATTATTTAGATACATTCTAGTTTGTAATATTATGAATCTTACCACATTTTATTTCATCATAATACGTCCAGATACATGAATCTCGGAGTACATAGGGTGTGTAATTTATTTTAGATACACTGTATCTAATTAGTGAATTCACATGTATTTGTGATACATAACAAATCTCCCTCACCTCCCTTGCCTCTATTCCATCTCACTCGCTACTCTTCTATGTATCTGGTATCCCAAATACATGCGAATTAAACTAGATACATACATATACATGTATCTAGTGTAATCGCATGTATCTGATTTTAATGACTATCGCACACCTCTCTCCCTATTTTAGTGTATTTGGTTACAAAAATGCATTATCTAAATGTGTTTTCCTCAATATATGATAGAAAACTCTTAATTAGTGGTAAGATATGTAATTATTTGAAACTATAGATATAATTAATGTATATAATATAGATATATGTCTAATAAGATAGTTTTTTTCAAAATATTTCATAGCTAAAATATGCCATCATAACTTTTTAAATTTGACATATTTTTATAAAAATAGACATTTATTTACAGTTGACAGAAGTGTCTTGACATGTCTCCATTATGCCTAAAATGAATTAATCAAGAATAGAGCTAAAAGTTAAAAAACAAAAAGAAGACTCCATAATTATGAAGTGAAAGAGCTAGAAATTATGGGCTGACAGTCTAGGGGATGGGGGTTGTATTTTTTTTATTTTTTTTTAAGTTATACTTTATAATTTATAAAAATAAATAAATTATACATGTCATTTAGAGGGTGTTTGGATTGACTTAAAAGTTGATCAAGCCTACTTTTAAGTCAGTTTTTGACTTCTGAAAGTGTTTAACAAAATAAATAACTTAAAATAAGTCAAAAATGACTTAAAATAAGTCAAAATCAAAAGTAGGTCTCCCCCTACTTTTTAATTTTTAACTTAAAAGTTATTTCAGTTTGAGTTTTTATTATTGACTTAAAAGTTACTTTTTTTTAAGTCAATCCAAGCACACCAGTAATTAGTCTATTTAACACATTAGAAGTTGCTCTTATACATATGGGTGCTTAAAAGACACTTTTGTAAAGTTCAAATGTCTATCTGATTGCTGGCTAAATTAGACTACAATCTTATAAAAGGCTATATATATATTATATAAGTACCTACCGATATCCTATTGTGATTGATTTCATTCTAACTATTCTTTTCGGATTAAGTCAGGTAACCGTCCAGCCTATTAGTGATATTGTCGATTCTGGATTTAGATTCGCACAATTATAAAACACGTCATTAAGATTTGCTTATTTATATACTCAATATCTCTCTTGTATTTTTGTCGATGTGAGACTTCTTATTCTGAGTTGGGACAAAATCAGTAACAATGTTTATATTTTTGAGGGGGGATGGGACGTTACAACGTCAAAAGGCCTATATAAAGAGAGACCATATGCATACAAAGTCTTATTCATTCTATTCTACTACTACCATAAAAAAAAGAACAAAAAAAAAATCCTAGCAAAAATACTTAAATCACTATTTTTTTGGGCGAAAATGATCACCGCCATCGAGATCCAACGGACCATGGGGCTAGCCACCGTGTTGGCCATCGGAACATCCAATCCTCCCAATTGTTTCGATCAAACCGCTTATCCTAATTATTTTTTTCGTGTCACTAATAGTGACAAAAAAAATAACTTAAACAAAAGTTTAAGCGCATGTGTAAGATAATCTACTATTCTTTTATGGTACATATATTCCATTTTACTTGAAGATTAGAAATGCATAAGGGTATATAAAGGGATTAGAAACATCTGACTAGCTTTATGCATTACTTTGAAGATTTTGCATTCAATAAAATTTGGATTATGACACCATTTTCAACTAAAGAAACAACTGCATATTCAACCAATAAACCAATATTATAACATTAAGTTTTAAAGCTTTGAGTAAGTTTGCACCTTAAGTGATATGTTAGGATGGGATGTTGGCTAACTTTAATTAATTATGTTTTGGTTGATATTGGTTATATTTTTCATGTGTTGCAGGTGACAGATCCATGATTAAAAAGAGATATTTTCACTTAACAGAGGAAATCTTGAAAAAGAATCCTAATTTTTGTGAGTACAAAGCACCTTCATTTGATGCTAGGCAAGAAATTTTGATTGTTGAAGTTCCAAAACTTGGGAAGGAAGCCGCTGAAAAGGCCATCAATGAGTGGGGCCAGTCTATGTGCCTGGGACGGATTACCAACTCACTATGCTTCTTGGACTTGACCTATCAGTCAAGCGATTCATGATGTACCAACAAGGTTGTTCTGCTGGGGGCACTATTCTCCGACTAGCTTAGGATTTTGCTGAGAATAATAAAGATACTCGAGTTCTTGTTGTTTGTTAAGAAATTAATTTGCTATGCTTCCATGCACCAAGTGAAACCGAGATTGACGTTTTGATTGGGAAAGCCCTGTTCAGTGATGGGGCATCCGCTGTCATTGTTGGTTCAGATCCAATCATGACGGTGGAGAGGCCTTTGTTTGAGCTAGTATTTGCAACACAAAATCTTCTTCCAGATAGTGGACATGCAATTATTGGTAACCTCAATGAGGCGGGACTGATAGCTAAAATACATAAGGATACTCCAATGCTGATTTCAAAAAATATTGAGAGGATCCTAGTTGAAGCATTTCAACCTCTTGGCATTTCTGATTGGAACTCAATCTTTTGGGTATCTCATGCAGGCGGACGCGCAATTTTGGATCAAATTGAATTAAAATTGGGCTTAAGGCCTGAAAAACTCAAGGCTACAAGAAATATCATGAGGAATTATGGGAACATGGGCAGTGTTAGTGTTTTGTTTGTGTTGGACGAGATGAGGAAAACAGCTATCAGAGCAGAATTGGGAACCACTGGAGAAGGCATTGTCTGGGGCGTGCTTTTGGGCCTGGATTAACTATTGAGGCAATCGTCCTCCGTAGTGTATCTATTTAGGTTGGGATACACAAAATAAGACTCATATTTACTAAACGTAATAGTATATGTTTTGAAAACAAACATATACGAAATCAAACACTTTGAATCTCGCTTGCAATTTTGTGTTATATATATATATGGAAAATTACGCAGTTAAGCAAACTTATACTACTTAATTACTCATCAGTTACCACTCGTGACTAACACTAACCATTAATTACGTGGGTTGACTTCGAATCTCACTCGCTCAATCTCGCTCGCCTCTCTCCTCCCTCTCCCAGTCTCGCTTGCCATATATACATTTTCTGAATGTTCAACGTGGATCGTCATAAATATTTCTTATCCACACAAACCTATGAAGATGGTCAATGAAAAATTTTATTAGTTAAATGCAATAATGTATATATTTATTTCAATTTGATGAGGTTAATAATGCAATTAGTCTCATCTCACTAATATTACCTTATAGACAATATTTGCTTTGTATTTTTCTTGTCATCTAACCAGATGTGTTTTGTATGTGTATTCCACGTTAAACTATTTAGATGTTATATGAACATGTGAAGAGAACAACTACATTTTATATATTCACATATTTTCACATTGGTTTTGAGTTTTTTTTTAAAAAAAAATCTCGGAACATTATAAAATAATATATTTTAAAGTTAGAAGATCTTGTTAACTTGATAATACATTTGTGACATAGATAATACTTTAATTTAAATACAAATACCTACCCAAATATAAATATATATTTGCATTAATGAAAATATTTATCTCATAAAATTAACTATTAACTATTAAATAAATAATACAAATTAAACTAATACAAACTTCAACTGACATTATTACAAGTCATATGAACTTTTCTTCGTTTGAAATACTGAAATATTAAGAAATAATAAATAAGTAAAGCAAAAGGGCAATGTTTATATAGTAATTACTATTTTGAAGTAAACTTCATGAGAGTCTAAATCACATAAGTAGCATTGATAAATAAAGTCATTCTTTTGTCTTGAGTATCAAAAACAAATTGTGACAATTCTCTAAATTTCAGAAAAGATATTCAGAAGCATATATCTACAGCACAAGAGAAATTGTTAACAAAAACAAATGAATTTAGACTACATCATGTTAACTTCATCTATTGGAACATTACATAATAATGTATATATTAAGCAAAAATATAATTATTATATCATCAAAATTATTTTCCTCAAGTACTCGAGGTTATGCAATATACCCTCTTAGGATAGAACGACTTACTCTCGAGGTTATGGAATATACCCTCTTAAGATAGAACGGCTTACTTCATCAGAATAGTGGTACCTCATATCCGCTAAACTTCGAACTCACTCAACGACAATAAATCACACAAAAAAATTAAAAATGCAAGAAGAAGAGTAGAAGATTAAAAAAATTGTGGTTGAAAAATGAGAGAAAACACCTCTATTTATAGTCAACCAAGGGTAGTATGAACAAATGTTTTTTGTGTTTTATCTGAAAAGTCATAACCTTTTCGACAAGTCTTACCCTTTGGAAAAGTCACAACTTATTGAAAAAGTCACAACTCTTTGGAAAAGTCACAACTTATAGAAAAAGTCACAACTCTTTAGAAAAATCACAGCTCATCGAAAAATCACAACCCTTCAAAAAAATTCACAACATATTGAAAATGTCACAACTCATCGAAAAAGTCACAACCTAAGTTAGAGATATTATAGTAATTTAACGTTAGGAGTTCATGCTTTTAAGGTTATATAGATATATAGATATAGATATAAATATAGATATATAAAGTTCATATTAAGTTTCTGAAGAAGCCACATTTCAAATCTCGAGATTACATCTACAATAATTCCCTCAAATTGTATGTATTATATTGCTCACGGCAAACTCTAGCTTATCATAGAAAGATCATGTTTTTAGTATTTTCATTGTAACAAGTGATACGAGTAAAAAGTACCATATCGATTAATTAATTGTAATTTTAATAGAAATCAAAACAATTGTAAAACTAAGTAATTAACACACTGTTATTGTCATTATACTGATCTGGATGTCTTTTGAGATTAACATTAAAGTATTCTTATGTAAAAGAAGGTGCTTTATATTCACATACTAAAAATAGACATTTATTTACACTTGACAGAAGTGTCTTAACATGTCTCCATTATGCCTAAAATGAATTAATCAAGAATAAAGCTAACAGTTAAAAAACAAAAAGAAGACTCCATAATTATGAAGTGAAAGAGCTCGAAATTATGGGCTGACAGTCTAGGGGTGGGGGTTATATTTTTTTATTTTTTTTAAAGTTATACTTTATAATTTATAAAATAAATAAATTATACATGTCATTTAGAGAGTGTTTGGATTGACTTAAAAGTTGGTCAAGCCTACTTTAAGTTAGTTTTTTACTTCTGAAAATGTTTGACAAAATAAATAACTTAAAATAAGTCAAAAATGAGTTAAAATAAGTTAGGAAGTGTTTAACAATGTAAAAAATGACTTTAAATAAGTCAAAAACCAAAAGTAAGTCTCCTCCTATTTTTTTTATTTTTTGACTTAAAAGTCATTTTAGTTTAACTTTTTATTTTTGATTTAAAAGCTACTTTTTTTAAGTCAATCTAAACGGACTAGTAATTAGTCTATTTAACACATTAGAAGTTGCTCTTATACATATGGGTGCTTAAAAGACGCACTTTTGTAAAGTTCAAATGTCTATCTGATTACTGGCTAAATTAGACTACAATCTTATAAAAAAATCAAGTTTAAGAGGCTATATATTATAAAAGTACCTACCGATATCCTATTGTGATTGATTTCATTCTAACTATTCTTTTCAGATTAAGTCAGGTAACCGTCCAACCTATTAGTGATATTGTCGATTCTGGATCTAGATTCACACGATTTTAAAACACGTCACTAAGGTCTGCTTACTTATATACTCAATATATCTCTTGTATTTTTATCGATGTGAGACTTCTTATCCTAAGTTGGGACAAAATCATATTTGAGCAACAATGTTTATATTTTTGAATGTGGGGGGGGGGGGGGGGCGCA